>NC_085039.1:10458473-10517225 GCF_963692335.1 Osmerus eperlanus
CTCAATTTCGCTTTCCTCCCTCCCATCACATAACAGCATGACGCTACGTAGCCGCATGCATGGAACTCGTGAAGGGACGCATGATGATTCGGAAGGCGATTATGGAGACGTGTGTGTGTCTCGCCGGTAGTCCCTCTGTTCTCCTGAGATGTCGGAGATATCTGACCTCCCACACCCGACCCCGATAAACGTCCAGGCAGTCTCTTTCTCCATCTACCTCCCCTCCTTTATGTTCTAGACCAGTTCAGAATGGGTTCCAACATGTCCTCCTCTTCCTCCACAGTTTTGATGCCTCTTCTTGACCACACTGAGCCCTGGCCTGGGGTCTGGAGGTCTGGGGATCTGGGATCTGGAGGTCTGGTGTCGGGGGTCATGGGGCCCGGAGCCTGGGCTGAAGCTGGACCACAGGCTCCTTCAGAGAGGATGGGCAGCAACGCGCTCCAGCTCCCCAGCTCCCCTGTCCCTGACTGGGGCCAGGATGGCTGGACACCACCCTCCAAGCTCATGGTGGTCTTCTCCGCCATCCTCATCCACAACTCTCCACCCACACACACACACACACACACAGACACACACACACACACACTAACCAACCAAGCCCTCCTCATGGCCTAGCGACCACCTGCCTCCTTCACATTCTCATCTGAACATATCAAGAGTTTTGGGGAGAGAGGGCGGGAGTGGAGTTGGAAATGTTATTATTACGGTTGCCGTTTCCCCCCCAAAACTGCCAGGGAAAAACAGATGAGTGTGAGACCGGAAATCTCTCCTGCCAACTGTGACATGGCCTACCTCCCGGAGAGACAGAAGAAGGGTGGAGCGGGGGGAGCGGATGAAAGGATGGAGAGGGCAGAAGCACTGTGTATGCCTCTTCCTCCTCTGTTTACAGATTCAGCTCATCAGTAAAGAAGCACATTAATCAAACTTAAGGTTCCCTGTTGTGCTCTCTCTTCTTCATCCCTCTTTCTTAGTTTTTCTGTCCAGCTTTCTCCCTCTCTCTCTCTCTCTCTCTCTCTCTCTCTCTCTCTCTCTCTCTCTCTCTCTCTCTCTCGCTCTCATCTCTCTCTCTCTCTCTCTCTCTCTCTCTCTCTCTCTCTCTCTCTCCTCCCTCTTCTCTCTCCCCACCCCCTCCCCCCCCCTCCCCTCCTCTCTCTCTCTCTCTCTCTCTCTCTCTCTCTCTCTCTCTCTCTCTCTCTCTCCTCTCTCTCTCTCTCTCTCTCTCTCTTTGTCCATCCATCTTTCTTTTTTCTCTCTCCCTCCCTAATGCTTCACCCACGCTTTCTCTTCACCCCTCTCGCTCTCTTCCTATCTCCTCCCCTCCTTCCTCTACCCCTCCCCTCCTTCTTCTCTCCCTCTCCTCCTTCCCTCCTCCTTCCCTCCTTCCTTCCCTCCCTCCCTCCCTCCCTCACCCCCTCCCCCCCCCCCCTTCCCTCCCTCCCTCCCTCCCTCCCTCAAGCCAACTCGTCTGTTATTCATCATCTTCAGAGGTTGTAATGAGAGTGCTGTAATCTAATGTTCCGTCGCCAGTCTCCAGCCACAAATCTAGCTGATAACATTACCGTCATCATCGTCATCTTCATCTCTATCATTCCTCTCTGCAGCCCTCGTTTCAGATATCTGTCGACCGACTTTGCGACAGAAAGCAACGGAACGAAAAAAAAAAGACAACATTTCTGTTTGTGAACAAAGTTCTAGGCAAAGACGGAAAATGACTTCCCTGAGGTACCGTGTCTTAAGAAATGTTGACCAATGTTAGCTGCTCAATTAGACCACATTGTAGTCCTCTGAGGCCCAGTGTTCCGGTGTCAATCTCTTGTTTGTAAATTCTTACAACTCCCTCCAAGCGCCTATATATTTCAGCTGGGGAGACAGAGTGTACGTTCTCCAAGTTGTTTTATACGAGGAAGTCAAAGTCAAAGTACATAGTAGTTTATTGGATTAGTTTTCTATATATGAATATATAATAATTATTATTTTTGACTTACTGGTATTAGAACTACTATATGAAGATATCTATGTATACGAAACAATAAAGAGACTTCTTTATGTAAACTCTGAAAATCTCACGGGTATATTTTTGGCAAACGATTCGAATGTGTAACTGTACTAGTTCATAGTAACCTACTCTACCATGGTAACTAGTAGGAGTAAGCATGAAGGGGAGTGACATCTGAAAGTTGACAATGAAATTGTAAAATGTTTCAATGAGTCATTATGACAAACACCCTTATTCAGAGAGAGTACAGTTTAGTGACGTGAGCCTCCACATTATGTGTCAACTCTACTATAAATTTATTTTGTTCAGATCACATCTAATAAGAAAAGGAAGTAGGCCACTGGACAGGAAGTCCAGGTTAGCTAGCCAGATGGAACACTGGCTGCAAGCTTGAGGTCACTTCCCCTTCCTGTGACGCCGGGCCCCCGCATCACGACAGCCGGTCCGAATACGATTGGGCAATGACAGCTGCTACTCTTAATTTTTGGGACTGGACAGTGTGTATGTGTTTGTGTGTGCGTGTGTTTGTGTGTGTATGGGCTCTGGCAATGCGGGCATAGAAGTGGGGGTGAAATCTAATTCCGGCTGATCGAGCTTGATCTGTTTGTTTAGACTGATTCTTCACTCCCTCATCCCCACCCCAAATTAATCCCTCTAATGAGAGTTAGTGCCAGGGGGTCTATTTAAAGGACGATATTAAGGCAACACTTGACGAGTATGATTCCCATGGACCCCCCCCCCCCCCCTCCCCCCCCCCCCCCCGGGGAATCTTCTGGGGGATCCAGCTACTGATTGGGATCGGGTGATCCCCTTATCTGCGGAGCGTCGAATGTGACTCCGGAGGAGATAGGGGCCTTCCGCACCAGTGTTGCCGTGTTTCTGTAAGCAGGATATGAGCTGTCGGGAGGCTTCACGGTCAAAGAGATAAGGGCTAAGTATTTTTCGTTGATGTTGTTGTTCAGTATCTTGATTGAACTCGATACGGTTTATGGTAAAAGAAGCTTTGGGAAATCGCGGCGTCTTTTATCCCAGTGGTACGTTGGGAGAGATTTTCCCCCCAGCAATTGTTGGCTTAGTACGTCACGTGGAATTACTACACCACAATAGCCTTGTCATACGATATGTCCGAGTTCGGAGAGGATAAAAGCGTGTGTTTATTTCGTGTTTGGAGCTGTTCAGTGGTATACTCTTGTACTGTCGTGTCTGTAATGACTCCACACTGGCCTCTGGTATTTGCACTCTTCAGTGAGTGTGTGGGGGAAAATATGCAAAGTCATGTGTATGCGTGTGTGTGTGTGTGTGCAGAATGGGGTATGCATTTCACTTCACTCAGACAGAGGCAGGGACAGACAGATATCTGCCAGATGACTGGCAGATATATATATATATATATCTATATATATATAGATATATATAGATAGATAGTTAGATAGATAGACCCACACACCCCTCTGTGTAGGTGTGCATCAGGACGTGTGTGTGTCGCAGCGTGTGTGCAAGTTTGCGTGTGTCTCAGCATGTGTATCTGTGCACGTGTGTGTGTGTGCGTGCGGGGCACTGATCCGCTCTGCTGCATTGCAGCAAGTCCTGCCACCGCTCGGCTCGTGGCGGCTCCGCCAGGGCCACTCCCCCACCGTCACAGGGGTCAACCTGCCCATCTGCATACCCTGGGAGCAGCTGCCGGCCTGGGTCACACACGCCAGCGGAGGATCCGGTCCTGGGCCACCGGATCCACATCTGTTGAGAGATCTGTTAGAGATGAGAGAGGAGCTATCTCCACACAGAGATCTAGATCAGTCAGCTGACAGGAAAGGGAACGGTGAACAGGGTGTTGAGATCTCCGGTGTTGATACTCGACCCGGATTGGAAGCCAGTTCGAAAACAAGTGTTTCTCATCTTCTTGGACGGTCAATACGAAGACGTGTAAAGTGGACAGGACCTGCTCGTGCTGATATATAAATATAAACGGTGTGGGAGAACATGAAGATAGATCCGACAGGGGTTTGTTATCTGAGAAATCAGTTGATCCGGGTGGTTCTTTACCGGCCACCTGAGGCTGGTAAATGCTGCTGTTTTATGACAGTCTGTGAGGGTTCCATCAACTGACAGCTTGGTCTATCCTGGGTCGGGATTATAAACTCTAAGCTTTCCAGTCTGGTGAAACTAGGCAGGGTTGGACTACATACAGTGTTGTATGTTTTTCTCATCTTTCTCAAACGGATAATCAATGGCTGGGTTTGATTGGTAGATGGTTAAACCTCTCAATCACACTCACACATCATACTTGTTCCCAGCGGTCTGATTGATTGCAAGCACAAATCCATGTTCAAGGTCGGAATCAAACCAAACAAAATATCTCGTCCTTCACGTTTTCAGCAGCTGCCTCGGAGAAGCAGTTATTGAAAAGCCTTGAGAGGCCGGAGGTAATTCGTCGTCACGGATAAAAGAACCCACACAGGAACGCTGTCAGTGTCTTTGAAGAGAAACACGACACTCGCAGCTTACTGTGGGTAGGCCGCGTTCCTTCTGTTCCTCCCTTGGTGATACAGGGTCTCTGACTCGACAACTCCAAGGCCACAGGTGAGTCAGAGCGTTGCAGATCGCTTCGTGCTCGTTTAAACTTATTTCCTACAATGATTGGAGACTCACCCCAGGGAGGAACACAGGCTCGGAGTTGCAGAAGCGTTGTGCAGCGTGGAAAAGAGTTTAGAGAGAGAACAAGAACAAGATATATGCAGAATATATCCCCAGGAGTAAGAATCCCTAAGCAAGAGGTATGAATAGTTTACATTTCTAATATAGGTTTTTTCTCTGTAACATATCTCCCAGTTCAATCCAGCCATTGCTGCAACTCACGTTCAGATCTAACTAAACAGGAAGAGGATAGAGTCTTACATATCATATCCACTGTCACGTTTCATCCCTTTCACAAACTTCAAACACATTGCATGAAGTATTAATATCGGCAAAAGCATAGAGAACAACTGACAAAAAAAAAAACATATCCACCCTGTCTTTGCGAATGAAAAATGGTCTCTTCCCAATGCAATTGAGAACCATGCCTTCCTGTTTACCTGTCACAAAACTGGATGGAGTGTGACAGGAACCGGGGCCCCCTGTGAGTCAGGGCAAGACAATAGCATTTCCCCAACCACGGACGCAGAGATTTTGCGCATTAATCTCACAAACGACTCAAGTGGCACGCTGGGAATTGCAGTTTTTTGTCGAGTGACTGAACTCAGGGTTGCTTCTGTAGAAGTGCAGTCGTGTTTATGGACTGTGGTCAATGTGACATAAGGGAGCACTTTGGGAGAGAGAGAGAGTCATAGACCAGATCGTTCAACCCACCACAACAAAGGGGTTTCTCATAGTTATTAAATATGATTTAAGGGACACTGCACCATTACGACTTAAGGGGGAGTTTGAAGGTTTAGAGGTGTAAGCATGTGTCTGTATGTCGTAATTAGCAGAATAAGACATTTTGAATTGTTTACATCACTAACTGCTGCTCTTCTATTGGCCATATGGCATACAAGTGGCAGTTGGAGTGAAAACATCATTAAAAATAAACAAAAAAAAATTCTATGGACTCAAGATTTCACTATCTTAGCTGTTTTATTTATTTTGGTTAATGATAAGAAATACCATTGTATTAAGATAACTCCAAACTGAAAAGGTAAAGTGAAGATACAAAGGTCAGATAAAAAAAAAATATATAAAAAAGAAGTTCCACCACTTAGAACTTCCAGAAGCCCAAATCGTTGTTATTTTCCCATGAGCCTCCTGGTTTGAACATAAACCAACTGCGACGGGAGCCAAGCAACGGTGGAATGTAAAACACAGAGGTAACACACCCGTCACTACAAATATCCTCACTACAGCACCTCACCAGTCCACAGTTCCCCTTTGGAGCCCTGGCCACACAGAGAATCATGGAACTGCAGTTTCCTCCAGAACCGGTAGAAACAACTAGTATCTAAAGTGAACAGCTTAAACGAGAGTGAATTATAAAGTCAAAGGGCCATGTATCTAGTAGAGGAGGGTCTAGATGAAAAAATGGCCGAGTATGAATTCACGAGCATACCCTCTTTGCTGCGTCTATATTTCACTTCCCCTGCATTTAACACACTTCCACACGAACACCATACACACAGCACACATGCCTAGGACCAAGCCACTTAAACCCAGTTCTCTTCAGAACGGAACGGTACTGTTAACATCATATTAGCTCATGTAGGCCAACCAAGTGAGGAGATAAGACACTTGACGCTACGTGCTTCTTTAGCGCCTTTCGCTAACAATCCTCCGTCAGTACAATGGGAGTTAATTACATTGGCTAATGACGACGCGCTAGGCTAATGGCCGCCGGTGATAAAAGATCTCTCGTTACGCACGGCTCCTCATATCTCTGTTGGAGAGAGAGGCCCATTAAACAAACCTCGGTTGCTCGTGGGAACGCTTCACACATTTATATGAGCATACTAGTTCATGGTGACTAGCCATAAAGTATGTATGTGTTCATGTAAGGGTGTCGGACGCAATTAGTGGTTGATCTAATGGCCGACATGAACTCAGAGCTTTATTACGGAGGAGCCAGTTGTTAAAGATCGCTGCGAAATGAAAGGAGGGAGGGAGAAGGGCAGGGAGGAAGTAAATCAAACCCCACGATCACACCAAGAGGCTGGAGGGTGCTACACCATGGTGCTAGCTCAGACGGTGAATCTTTCTTTTCCGAATCTCCTCATCTTTCTTTGCCTACTTTCCCCCGCTTTCCCCCGCTTTCCCTACCGTCCATCCATCCCCATCCCTCTCTGGTAAGTGGGTGGTCAGAGGAAGCCCTAACATGGCGGGAGGGTGGAAGAGGTGGGGGCTGATGCATGCTGACAGCTGTGGCGGCTGGTGGAGGCAGGGGGAGGGGGCAGGCTGTCGGGGGGAGACCCACCACTGAGTCACCTGTCTGGGGTGAGATGAGGGAGAGGCTGGGCATCTCCACAGGAGCTTTCAGACTGCACTGATGGCCTCCTCACCTATTCTGCAGTGCCACTACTAATCTCTCACCTATTAATGCCCACAAGAGACACGAGACATCGTCATTAAGTCGTTTTTTCTTTCAGTTCGGCAAAGTACACATTCACAAAAATCGGTGGGTCTATGAAGACTAAATCGGGTGTTGGGAGCAAAAAGTTGCAAGTGTGTTTCATAAACCGCAGTCCAAAGCACAGAAAGTGCTTCACTATATTTCTCATCAGCTAACTAAAGACAACACTGGCTAACTAGTGGAACCGGCACTATTGACATTAGTCAACAAAACAAATTGGATTTGAAGCCACTGAATTGTTCCAAGACATCCCTTGAATTGAATGAGAGAGTCCTTACCAGTGCAATAATGAACTGGCATTGTTTTGTGATGGAAACTTCTCTCTCTGGTCTATTTTCAGCTGTTTTGCAGGCCTTTCACTTCAGACAAAAAGATTGGAATGAACATAGATAGCTTGCAATTAGCGACTGCCCAGCAATATTGCTTTCCATTTCTGTGGCACTAGAAGCCATCCATCTCTCTCTAAAAATCAAATAAAAAGAAGAGAGTCTGTACTGGGGAATGCACATGGCAGAAAAGTATGAAATAATACTTTAGTCAATATTGAATCAATAAAAAATACAATTAGTTTAACATTTGTGATAAGTCAGAAGAAATAAAACCAACCACAGACACAAACCATGTTAAACGTATTTGTGTTTGAAGTCAGTCAGTTTGCAAGGTATGTTTCCCTGGATACCATGCTTTAGATTGTTGGTACCTGGCTGGTATTACCTAGATTTGACCTGCTTTTGCCTGAAACAGAGCCGTTAGTTGTGGTCGGAATCTGTACAAAAACCACACCCCATGCATTTGAAAATATATATAAAAAGGGTTAGGGTTAATAATAAATAAATGTGGCATTGTGAAATAAAAGTCCCATGAAGTTAAAGTAGTCCTTGCCATTTTGAAACAAAAACTGTAGTGACTAATTAGGGTTCCTCCAGTAGGAGGGAACTTTTGTTTTTGTTAGTATTCTTCTTATTATTTTTCTTCTCCTTGCGCCCCAATATCTCAAAAAGTCCTTAGTTATACATTTTCTAATTTGGCACATTGATACTACATCCAAGTGGGTACCCCCACACCAAATATGGGCCACATCGGACCATTGGGGGCGCCACAGGCCACGCCCAAAAGTCAAATTTTCAAAGTGATGGCATTTCCACTCCATTGCTCCAATTCTTCTGGAACTTGGTGTACATGCCTCATTTTTCAGGAGGAACAAAAAAGCCTCAAGGACCCATAAGGTCCGCCATGATGTATTTTCCTGTACAGTGATAATTTGGGAAAACCTTAAAGATTCCTCTTCTCTTGAACCAAAGCTCTAATTTACTTGAAATTTTGTACATATATGTATCATTGACGTTACTTAAGACAATTGAATCAAATACTAAATGGCTGAAAGGGGTGTATTTACGTAAATGTCCACATTGCCTCAATATGTTTGTGTCACTAAATCAAATGTGTTTTTGAAGGATGGTTCAAACCTAATAATTCTGTATATCCCAGCATCAAATGATTCTTACTGTACACTGAGGGCACTAGTATGAGTAACCACAGTAAGTTTCAGGCATGTGACACTTTCCTAGTCAGAGTTAGCAGGGGGTGCATTTCATGGCAAGAAGGAATACAACAAGCCTGTCGTGAAATGCAACCCCCTCTATTGTCTGTTCTGTATATCCCAGCATCAAATGATTCTTACTGTACACTGAGGGCACTAGTATGAGTAACCACAGTAAGTTTCAGGCATGTGACACTTTCCTAGTCAGAGTTAGCAGGGGGTGCATTTCATGGCAAGAAGGAATACAACAAGCCTATCGGGAAATGCAACCCCCTCTATTGTCTGTTCTGTATATCCCAGCATCAAATTATTCTTACTGTACACTGAGGGCACTAGTATGAGTAACCACAGTAAGTTTCAGGGATGTGACACTTTCCTAGTCAGAGTTAGCATGGGGTGCATTTCATGGCAAGAAGGAATACAACAAGCCTGTCGTGAAATGCATGCCTAATTTTTTCATGAGGAACAAAAAAGCCTCAAGGACCCATAAGGTCAGCTATGATGTATTTTCCTGTATAGTGATCATTTTGGAAAACCTTAAAAATTACTCTTCTCTTGAACCAAAGCTCTAATTGACTTGAAATTTTGTACAGATATGTATCATTGATGTATTAAAAACGTTATTTAAGACAATTGAATCAAATACAAAATGGCTGAAAGGGGTGTATTTAAGTAAATGTCCACATTGCCTCAATATGTTTGTGTCACTAAATCAAATGTATTGTTGAAGGCTTTAAGGTGACACACCCCTGAAGTACCATGCAAAGTTTCACCTTGATATGTCAAAATATGACTGAATTACAGCTGTTTGAACTTGGACCAAATCTGACAATGCTCGCCATTGGAGAAACTGCTTTTTTTATTATGCAGTTACTGAACTTTGTGTGAGCCATGTATGGGAATGGCTCACTTGGCTGAGATGTTGTGCTGGTAATCACAGGTTTGTAGGTTCAAAACCAGTCAGAGGGATAGTTTTTTTTTTTTTTTTTACAAAACGGTTTCTCGTCTTCTGATCAATCCTCCGGTTGTAAAACATAGCAATGCGTGTTTATTTGAGCCCATCACAACACTCCGATCATCTGTTTAGCGAGACTGTGTAAACCACTGCAAAATAAGCCAGGTTCACCACAGTAGCTAGCTACTTGTAGTCTACGCATGGTAGAGATAACTCTAATGGTTATCTCTAATGAAGTAAATTGATTGTTCAGGTGGATCCCTTGCCTGTTGCACAAATTCATTTCAGTAACCTGAGCCAGGACACATTCCCACTGATGCTAGGTATGATTTGAAATTCCCTTCCTTGACAAGTTATGGCACTCCAAACAACCTTTTTAAAAAACTATGAGTAAGTTATTCTTTACAGCAGCAACCCAGTCATTCCGTTGTCCCGTTTTTATAGGAAATGTACAAGCAGTTTCAACTTTGGCTGAATCTAACAACGCTTACCACAGGAGAAACAGCTTACTTTTTTATACAGTAACAGAACATGACAGTATTCAACACTGAGGATAGCTCAATGGTCTGGGATGGTGACCTGTAAAGTATAAAGTAGTAGGTTGAAATCCAGCCATTATCTTTTGGCCTGTCATAATTTTGATTATCTGTTTAGCTAAACAGGATGACATCATTCTGAAATACCATGCACAATTTCATGCAATTTCACCTTGAAATGTCAACTGTTTCTTAACCTTTGTCCCAAAGTTGACCAAAGCTACTACTCTGCCCTTTCTATTCATACAATCTCAACAGTTGGTGTGTAGCAGAGAGGATAGAGAGACTGACTTGTAACCTTATGCTCATGAGTTCAAATCCCCATTCAGCCTATTGTTGTTGGCCAAACATGAAGTAGTTTTTCTCTCTTGTTGTCCAAGTCTCAATCTTCTACAGTGTACATGTTTATAATATTTTGCCATTTTGCGGAGGAACCCGCATCACTGCTTGCAGCTATATTTTATCTATTTATATTTACGTTTATTATATATTTATTGCCTCATTTATTTATTTCAGAAGTATGTTTTTCATTTATTTATTTAATATTGACTAAAATGGCATTCCATAGAAAAGCCATGAGACACCCACTGCACCATCTGTTAGTCAGACATGCATCGTGGATTAAACACTCCAAAATAGGCCCTGGTGCCTTCTGAACACAACCTCCCCCTCCACAATGTAATTATCATGTGATCCAGCCCAACATTTGATCCAGCCCAACATGTGATCCAGCCCAACATGTGATCCAGCCCAAACTATGACCCAGCCCAACATGTGATCCAGCCCAACATGTGATCAAGCCCAACCTCTGATCCAGCCCACAGTGATTCATTACAGCCAGTATGCAGGGAACTATACATAAGTCTATGACAATGCTGGTGCAATATTTATCCAAAATCACTACGATATATGCTCTTTCAATAAGCTAACTTTATGGATCACTGTGGCAGTTCAGCTTGGGAACCAGGAACAAAGTCTGTAACGTCTCCCTGGGGCGTATTTGGGACATTTATATACCCCGCTGGTTGGGACTGCACTGACACATCATTTATAGTCCATTTTGTGTGCTTTATATTACTCCCTAAAAATAGCAGAGTAGCAATTGTACACTTTCTGTATCCAACCAGAAATCTCCATGCACGACCATCCAATGAAGAGGGGATTGCTACTGTGTGCAGAGTGAATACCCAGAGAAAGATGACAAAGGCAGTGGAAATGACATTTGGATGCGTTTCTGACCAACATATTGATCAATCCTGTGAATAAAACATTTGTAGAGATAATACTGTACACATTTCTGCTGAGCGAGTCAAACGCTGTTGAGTTGAAAAATCCCCAAGGCTGGGAAAATGAATCATCTCCATCATCGACTGACCGATTGAATTCTCAAGGCTGGAGTCACATCAGGCGGCATGGCAACCAAGCTGGTAGATACACAGTCCACGCTCACGAAGGGGATTATTTTTAAGTATTGCACATGGCAAAGGAGGCTGGAAAAGGCTGGGTCTGGTTACTCTCACGTCATGCAAAAATACACACACACACACACACACACACACACACACACACACACACACACACACACACACTGAACCTCACACAGCTCACACACAGTATTCTGTTAATCTGTGTGCACTTCAATATGCCATTAGTGTTAGCCGAAACGGGAGAGAACAGGTATCATTCCCACACACGAGACAGATAGGCGGGCAAAGGCTTCGGAGAGATTTGTTTAGGCTTATCTCAACCGTTGAGAGCGCAAAAAGAGATATAGATAGATAGAAAGAGGGATCCCGAGGGATGGAGAGAGATGGCATTCGATAAGGAGATTCAGACAGAGGGAGACTGAGGAAAAAGATGGAGAGGAAGAGAAAAAAAAGGGAAATAGATAAAAGGAGGAAGAAAGGCAAACGCTGAGAGATAGAAGGAGATAGAGACATGAAGGGAGGGAGGGGTGAGCGTGCGTGGCAAATGTCATAACACATCCACTGGCCCGCAGACACCAGAGCCAGAGGGGAGGAGGAAGGGAGGGATGGAGGGAGGGGGTCCTCTTCTCTCTCCATCATTGTGTCTGACAGATTGAAAGCGACTCATGGCCTGTGACTTATCTCTTCCCATCTCTCTCTCTCTCTCTCTCTCTCTCTCTCTCTCTCTCTCTCTCTCTCTCTCTCTCTCTCTCTCTCCTTCTCTCTGTATTTCCCCTCCTGCCCCCCCCCCACCCCCTCCAACCCACAGGGCTATGATAATGAGTGTTGGGTATAACACACCCTTGCGTTACCAACGAGCAGACTTGCCCAGAGCTTAGAAAAGCTTCTTCTCCTCCGCTTTCCTCCCCTCTCTCTTACACACATCATTCTGCCAGACTAAAGAAATGTATTAGAAATATCAAAACCCTACCAAAGTTAACGGGAAGTATACCAGTGTGTGAGTGTGTTTGTGTGTGAGTATGTGTGTGTACAGTACAGAGGACAGGAGTGAGAGATGCAGAGGGACTCAGGCGGTCACACTGGTGCCCGGCAGACTCCGGCCTCATTAGAATCAGCAGAAGTTTGGGCTTGGTGTGTTGGTGTGTGTGTGTTAGTGTGTGTGGGTTAATGTTGGTGTGTATGTTAGTGTGTGTGGGTTAGTGTTGATGTGTGTGTTAGTGTGTGTGTGTTAGTGTGTGTGTGTGTGTGTGTTAGTGTGCGTGTGAGGCCCAGTGGGCAGCTGCAGCAGATGCTCCATCCTCACACTAAACTCCCTGAACAGAGCCTGTTAGCTCACTGTGTACTCATTCTTCCTTTCCTACCCATCCTGTTCCTTCCCTCACATCACTTCATCGCTGTCTTCTTTTCTCTTCCCCCCCCACCCCCCCCCCCCCCTCTCTCTCTCTCTCTCTCTCTCTCTCTCTCTCTCTCTCTCTCTCTCTCTCTCTCTCTCTCTCTCTCTCTCTCTCTCTCTCTCTCCCTCAGTCTCTATCCGTTTTTTCTCTGTAGACCTTAAATGCAAACAGCACTTCCTCAAGACATTTTCCCCCAGATTTCCACACAGAACACACCCACACACACATTCTGTCTCCTCCTGCTCACATCAAACCGGCTCTCCAGAGAGGGGCTTCCTGGAGTTGTCATAGGTCGTGACCCCCCTACCGTATACAGATGAGAAGGTGTGGAGTTCTATCTGTCATCTATCAGGTGACACCAGGTGTACTTCTGTTCATTGTTTATTCATTGTGCCTCAGATCTGGTCCTTTGGTACCGAAGCCAGATTTGAGGGACACCCCTTTGTGCATTCAGTTGGCCCTGTTATGCAAGAACACTACGTCCAATGTCAGCCTCTCGAATTCCCATACACAGTCGCACACACACACACACACACACACACACACACACACACACATACACACACACACACATACACGCACACTTACACACACTCTCCCACCCCTTTGTAGTGAGGTCCACAAGACCACACGGAGCCAACATCTTGCCACACCTGAAGAGTGATTCAATCACATCAGAATCAGCCCTTGTGACACCCTCAGTATGCTGATTACCCACCAAACGCCGATGCAAAGGAACCATAGAATGGGGGGGGGACCTCCCCAATCTACCAAATCAGCCCTCCTGCTAGCTTGCAAGCTTCAAAGGGCCTGATTTAGACAACACGTCTCCAGCGACCATTTGCTATTCGTTTCGGCGGCGATTTGAACAAAGAACATACCTTGATCAGAACTTTTGAGGAAAGTTCTTGAGACTTTACCACAAGAGTACAAGGTGGAGAATTATGAGAGGGATATTTGTGTTATGTTTGTTACTTTGTTTTAATGTTGTGTTCACTGAAATCTTGATTCTAGTAACAACTCCTTCTTCCTGAAAGATAACCACGTCATTCTTGGTATCTACACGAAGCTATCATAATAAAACAATCATTCAACTATATTTTGTAACTGTACCAAGATGTCCAGAACAATATTTGAACCATCGAATGATCAGCCAGAGATCAGATCACACCTTTGGTAGGTGTGAAGGAAGGAGGGGGGAGTTGAGAACCCAGCTTCCCCCAATCCACATCTGACCCCAGACGGGTCCTCCCTCGAACTGTATAAAGCCCTAAGATGACCATCAATCTTGGACTCCAGCGAAACCGACCATGGCATGAACGCCATCAGGATTGGCGTTCCAAGGACGTCGCCAAGCTTCTCCTGAGATTCAACTTTATAGTGATCGCGACACTATCTGGACGTTTCAACAGAAGAACCAAAAACGCAATTCCAAATGCGACTTCACTGAGATCCCGCAGACTCAGTCACATGACCCAGCGCAGCCGCGCTGTGACTTCAGATTCTTCAAATGGACCTTTGGCGCAAACCGCCCTCAACATCATTGATCAACCCCTGATCAAACGTAACTATGGCTAACGCTCTTTCCCCCTCAACATGGCATTGGCGTGAGCTCTGTTTATGATTTGTAAGGATGTAATCACTGACTGTACAATTTCTGCCTTTCTTTAAGTTAGACCATTTCATTCTGTTCATTGAAACCAATCTCTCATATCCAAACCCATAATCCAACTTTTCATAAGATCTGTTTACCTTACTTGAATAAATTCATTGTAAAGATATTTTGACGTGCGTGTTCACTGATGTTACGATTGGCTCTACTCTTAGAACGAATTCATTCCTAAAGATGAGACTGATTATTACATATTAAACATAGGATTCCCTAATGTCCTAAACCAATATTAGGGTGGTGCCCCAGACTTTATGATAAATTAAGTATTTCTATCTTTAAACGAGCAAACCCCGCTACATATTGGTGCCCCGTGTGAGGCTAAGATAGATTGAAATGAGCAATCGTAAACTTTTGTGAAACGAACTGTTAAAATAGAGCGAGCTCTAACTGTATGTAGCACCATGTATTTAATACTACTGTGCCTAGGCTACAGTGGCCTGTGTGCGTATTCAATTGTTTTTCGTGAAATAGCTGCTAGTGTGTGTGTGGGACCAGCTAGCTCAAAGGAAGCAGCTAGGTTTGACCGGAGGTACGCGCGTGCTCAGAAACACCGCTTCCCCGACATTTACGTTGTAATCTGCCTCGGCCAGCTCTTCACGGAAAGTAGCATAAGAGCCTTTATTATAGGCCTCTATTTTAATAGTGTAGCTATTTGGTTAAGTGAATTAACCAACCAACTAATACGTTGGTGCACATGTCTAGTTCAGGGAAACAGACAGTAGTGCTTAGTCCTGAAGGACTTTTGTTTAGAAGCAACTAAACAACGCAGTTCTGTACACGTAACCTACCGCCACCACGAGTGTGTGTGTGGGACCAGCTAGCTCAAAGGAAGCGGCTAGGTTTGACCGGGAGGTACGCGCGTGCTCAGAAACACCGCTGCCCCGACATTTACGTTGTAATCTGCCTCGGCCAGCTCTTCACGGAAAGTAGCATAAGAGCCTTTTATTATAGCCTCTATTTTAATAGTGTAGCTATTTGGTTAAGTGAATTAACCAACCAACTAATACGTTGGTGCACATGTCTAGTTCAAGAAACAGACAGTAGTGATTAGTCCTGAAGGACTTTTGTTTAGAAGCAACTAAACAATGCAGTTTCTACACGTAACCTATTATGCCGCCACGATATAGCTTGTCGAAAAAAGCCATTGACTATTCCCGCAGCTGTGTTTTAAAATAACAGTGGTTGCCAAACTAAAGTTACATTATTAGATGCAGTTCATCAATGTGATTTAGTTACGTTGACTTCAAGAAGCTACTTAGTAACTATAATTGTGTAAAGTATGTACTATAATTAACCTTGTACCTTTATTTGTTATTTGTATACGTCTTTGGCAGTCAATTGTAACCATAACCTAAATGAGTTTATTGAAACTAGTTTGATTTAAGTTAGACATTTCATTCTGTTCATTGAAACCAATCTCTCATATCAAACCCATAATCCAACTTTTCATAAGATCTGTTTACCTTACTTGAATAAATTCATTGTAAAGATATTTTGACGTGCGTGTTCACTGATGTTACGATTGGCTCTACTCTTAGAACGAATTCATTCCTAAAGATGAGACTGATTATTACATATTAAACATAGGATTCCCTAATGTCCTAAACCAATATTAGGGTGGTGCCCCAGACTTTATGATAAATTAAGTATTTCTATCTTTAAAACGAGCAAACCCCAGCTACACTTCTTCCTCTTTACAGCCTCTGAATGTTTCTCTCTCTCTCTCTCTCTCTTTCACACACACACACACACACACACACCATGCCCTGCCCCAGATTCCCCGGCCTGTCTCCTGTCTTCTCTCTGTCTCTGTGCATGTCCTTGTTCCTGGCCTGCCTGCCCTCTCTCCCTCCCCCCTCTCTTATCTTTGACAGGAAGCTATGTCATCCATCTGAAACAGGCGGTGTCAACAAGCCCAGGCTAAATGGCCTTTTCCAAGACCCATTTGGCTCTGCATCGATTAAGAGCCCCGCCGCGATGGGCGATGGCTAGGGAGATGGGGGGGGATCTGTCAGTGTGCGAGCCCAGTGATGGAGTGACCCGGCTGGGCCAAAATCTAAACACGGCTGGGGTGCCTGGAGTGATAGGAGAGATGGAGGGGGCTGGGTAGGACCAAGACACCAGTGAAAATGGCAGGGAAGCTGTTCACTGAGCCGTCAGAGGCGGGGTATTGATTATCTCCCTGTGTTTCAGTCTGGGTAGAGAAGTAAACAGGAGAGTCCCAAGCTGTACAACAACAAGGCTTTAGAGAACTCCGATACAGTCGATCTGCCATGAAAAGAGACAGTTTTTCTTTTCATACAACAGACCAACTTTTTCATCAGGAAAACACATTAACTTGTAGGTAACAGCTTTAGTCCCGAGGTTCTATATTTTGCAAACTTTGTATGTTGTTGTTTTGTATCGATGACAACCACCTTGCTTTCACACACACACGTTTCACATTTACTGAGACATCTGCTTGTTTGTTTATTGTCGCTGCGAAGGCAGGTGGTTCCTCTTGAAAATTCAGCAGTCGCACTGTGTTGTTAAATTTGATGAGAGCTTGCGCCCAAGCAGTCCAATGCAAGATGTGACCTTCTAGAAGTTTCCACTTCTTTCAAATACTTCGGATCATTCTTTGAGGTTGACGAAAGGTTAAAGTTATCACTCACAGTATATCGTATGAAGTCCACTCACATGAAGTAAAACTCTGGTTCAGAAAGTGTAGTCTTCAAGGTGGGAGCCATCTTCTTCCACTCAGAGGGCAGCTCCGTGGGTCTAAAAACAGGCCATGCCTTCTCTTAAAATGGCCGCCAAGTTTGCCAGAGATTTATCACACCACCTGCACACCAGTAAAAAGGGATCATTTGCTCCCACTTCCTCTGTACATAAACTGCTGTCTCATTCAGGGGGGCAAAACATTTATCACGGCACACTTTCTGCCATAACAACCTCCCAGCCCGGACAAAGTGCCATGGAGTTATAAGGGGATTTATTAGCCTGTTTTATGCATGAATACAATCCTGTTGTCGGGCAGGAGTCGGGGCAACGGCTTTAGCATTTTGTCAGTTACAGTTAGCTTTGAAGGATATACCACCGATTTAAACCGGAAAAGGAGGGGGTTCTGGTTCTGGACACAATAAACAAGAAGAAATAATCAATCAATAGTTGACAGTAGACGCCACAGTATTCCGACAGCGCAGTTCTCTTTTCGGAACAAAATTGCAACTGGCAGTCGCTTTTACAAGAACACACTAAATATGTCGACGGCAAACCAGCTGGTTCCGGGACCGACAAACTGTCTGTTTTGATTTGGCCGTGAGGACGCCTCCGTGTGTTTGGCACACCGTCGAGAGGCCGGTGACAGCGGTCCTTTGCTCTGTGTTTGTGTTCAGTGTTGCTGATACGTAACGGGAGCGCAGGCTGGATGGCAACATGTCGTCCCCGGTTCTCCTCACACGACGCTCACACCTTGAGAGTTTCCAGGCTCAAGGGCACCAGCACTGTCGTGGGTGATGCCAAGATGGCTGGCGTGCTGCAAACTGCCAAAATGTGTCACTGACTCCCATGCACTTATGGGCTACTCAGAATACGAAGCGGGCAGGCGACCATGCACTGACTCCCCCCCCCCACACACCCACACACACTCCCTCATATCCACCCTTCTCTCCCTGTCTTGCCACATCCCCCCCCAAAATCAATAGTGTGATTGGACGTGCCCCCCCCCCCCCCCTCCCTTCCTTTTTGTTCCTTGGGCGTCCCACTGATTAGGCTTGGCAGAAAGAGTGTGTTTGGAGGACGGATGCGTGGGCGTGCACGTGTCTGTGTCTACACGTCTGTCTGCGGGTGCCTGTCTGTGTATGTGTAAGTGTGTGTGTGTGTGTGCGACACTCCTAGCGATGTACCAAACGACAGTGCGGTGCTGATCTGCATTCTGAGAAGCCCCCTCCACGCCTCGGTGCTAAATCAAGCCCAACATCTCCCGTCTGTCCTGACGAATGCCATCCCCCAAAAGGCCTAGGATTGCCCGCCCCGGACCAATCACGTCGCAGGCTGACAGGAAGTGGGGACAGCCAGAAGAGGAAGTGGCCGACAGCTCGGTGATGTCTCCAGGCACTCGGTTGAATTATCTGGTATTTTGGATTTTAATCTGGCCGTGAACTTTCTCGGTCCTCCAAAACTGTATCATCTTGTCACAACTATCACCACAGTTTTGTAGTGATGCAGCTATTCCATCGAATGGTGCTGCCTTCAAACAAATGTCAAATGCTTGAGAAAATCCAACTTTCGTTTTAGGCCCGTTACAGTAATGCCAGCCTTCTGGCCTCAGTCTTGCCTGATACTTATGTAACGAATCAATAGTGAGAGACAGCTCATGAGGGACTGATGGTCCAATTTCATGTGAGCTTTCATCGGAGCTTATCTTTATAAAGTATGTCCAGGATCTGAACATTTCCTCCTGTCTCTGAAGGGTTTCAGAGAGAGAGAGAGAGAGAGAGAGAGAGAGAGAAGAGAGAGAGAGAGAGAGAGAGAGAGAGACAGAGTGAGAGTGACAGTGAGAGATAGAGGAGGAGATCCAGAGAGGAGGATGAGACAGACAACGCAAGAGAGAGTGGTGGAGAGGGCATGCAGAGAACGAGGCAGAGAAAAGAGAAGAAGGAAGAGAAGAAGAAAATGCAGAGAGAGAGCAAAGAGAGAGGCTCTTGCTGAGATGGAGGTGTGAATTTCTCTCTCTCTCTCTCTCTCTCTCTCTCTCTCTCTCTCTCTCTCTCTCTCTCTCATCTCTCTCTCTCTCTCTCTCTCTCTCTCTCTCTCTCTCTCTCTCTCTCTCGCTCGCTCTCTCTGCCTCTCTCTCTCTCTCTCTCCTCTCTCCTCTCTCTCTCTCTCTCTCTCTCTCTCTCTCTCTCTCTCTCTCTCTGCCTCTCTGCCTCTCTCTCTCTCCTCTCTCTCTCTCTCTCTCTCTCTCTCTCTCTCTCTCTCTCTCTCTCTCTCTCTCCCTCCCACCTTCTCTCCCTCTATGACTTTGCACTTTTCTCCTTATTAAGGGAAGAGGACTTGCTAGCTTCCTACCGGAGACAGCAACAGTCCCTTCCTTTGCGTGTGGCCTGAATTCCTAATGAGAATAGGAGAGGCCTATTATTGATGGCCGTTTGAAACCTTGGGGCCATTAAACTGGGCCTTGGTCCGCTTTGGTTTAAATGAGAATTAAAGATGCAAAACCCAATGCATTTTATATCAATCAAGCAAATAACCAAGCACCAAGGGAGAGCTGTTGGAGGGGAGGCACAAAGTGGGTGGGGGCGGGGAGGAGAAAAAAACTGGTAATGGTTTTTCGGAGCGAGGGAAAGAGGGAAGTGGTGGGGAGGAGGTGGGGGCTGGGGGGGGTGGGGGGTGGGACAGAGGCGATGCACAGCCTAGTGTTTCTGGAGATTATGTCTTTATTAATACTGCTTCTCGCATTTCTAATCAGGCATTGCTTTCATGCTAATGTTTGATGTTATTTATTAGTCAAATTCCCTCCCTTTTTCTTCTTATTCACAGCCCCAGGAGCTGAATATGTCGATCCTTTCTTTCCTTCCTTTTTTTTTGCAGTTGCAGCAATAACGCAGATTAATTCCATATTTTGCAGACCTCCAGCCTCTCCAGACCAAGCCCCGCGCTGGCACCATTTAAACCATGACAACACAATTGGTGGTGGTGGAGGGAGAGGGGTGACTTTTGTTTGGGAAACAAAATGTGCCCGCAGACCCATTCAAGTCACACAGAGAGAGCGTGCCAGCCAATACAGTCCCCATGGGGGAGTAACGAGGAAGAGGGCTACTGGCGTCCATCGGCGCCCTGCGGAATGCTTGCTGCAGCACAGCGGGGGAGTGATTGTGACATCAGAGAGCAGGAGGAAACTCCCTGCTGGTTCCTACCCCCCCCCCCCCACCCCGGGGGTGTGTCTGCGAAAACACGCGTGGTGACACACACACACCACACACGTCCACACACGCACGCACTTTGACACTTCCCATCTTCCTGACGTGCCCCGTCTCTGCTGCCACTCAAACACAAACGTGTGGATGTGTGCTCCTCGCGTAGCTAGCCCACGCTGGAGCAGAGGATTGAATCATGCCATGGGGGTTACTGTATCATCCTCTGAGAAAATACCACTTATTCGGTTGTGGAGTTGAACAGGCTCAGTTTAACCGGCTCGCCCTGGTGCTGTGGTGGCCGAGCTCAAGGGATTGAGTCATACCTGCTAATCTACTTTAGCTCTCCAATTCAACTCTCTGACTTTAGGTTTGAGCGAGGGACCGGAAGCTCCAGTGTAGATCAGATCAGCCGGCAAGATTTCAAGTCTTGGAAAGAAGCGCTCTTTCTCCTTGAGATGATCAAGCCGCGGACACCTGGACACACACGCACAGACAGATCTCCCAGCCTTTGAAGTCCGATGCGTCTGTACACCCTCCCACGGGCTTCAGTCGGTTGGGCCACGCTTGTTTGTCCTGTGACCCTCGGATCGGCAGCCATTAGACCGCTGGCACCGTCATTACGGCGCAGTCTGCGTCCATTTTCCCACGCCGGCCTCTGTCTCCTGTCAGGTGACCCGCCCCAAACCGTTAAGATGGATTACCCTCCTTACGCAATCATCTTCAAATGATTAATTCAGCGTGAGAGCCGTCTGAAAGGTGACTTGAGCTCGCCTCACAGGCATACATGTCTGTCTGGAGAAGCAATAAGAGGCCTGGATGTAGTCTATCCCCCATGGGGCCTTGGAACACAATAGGCACCATTAGGTCTGGGCCTGGCTTTATGACCATGTGAGGTTAGCTCAGTGGTCGCTGTAAAGAGATGAGCTCTTCTCCCGGCCCAGTGGGACTTCTCATTGGGGGGGGGGGGGGGGGGAGAGCAGGATTGGACCATGGTGCAGTGGGAGGGGTGTGGGAAGTAGGTTCTTGAGAAAAAGACGGCTGGATTATGGTGTTAGGGCTGAACCGATGGCTCTGGACGATGAAGACGATGTGGAGGTTAAGGAGAGTGCGCACACACACAGACACACACATACGCGCACACCACTCATGCGTGTACAGTATGCGCACAAGCATGCACAGCCACACACTGAACATGCACCCCCGGACACACACACACAGACACACACAGGTATCCAGTAACATCATCTGGTCTGGATAGCTGGGTAGCAGCTACTGCAGAGGACATCTGACACCAGCCATACAAAGAGACGCAGTGCGCTGCACACTGAAACACCAGCCCCAGCCCTAGTCCCAGCCCTAGTCCCAGTCCCAGCCCCAGCCCCAGCCCTAGTCCCAGTCCCAGCCCCAGCCCCAGCCCTAGTCCTAGTCCCAGCCCCAGCCCTAGTCCTAGTCCTAGTCCCAGCCCTAGCCCTAGCCCCAGCCCTAGTCCCAGCCCTAGCCCCAGCCCTAGTCCCAGCCCTAGCCCTTCTGTTGGTTTTTAGACGTAGGGGTATTTCGAGGGAGATAGGTAGAACCTCTTGATGACCGTCAGACCCCCCCCCCCCCCCCCTTTTTTCCCCCCTGAGTGACAAGGGCTGACCATGGGATGGGATAAGAGCATGTGGACACACATTTTGTTTACATTCTGATCTCTTGGCTCCTCTTAAGCTGGCCTGCTAAGGCGATGTGAGAGGCGAGGATTATTGCTCTGACATCAGACATCAATATCACGTCCATTGAAAAATGGACGAAAACACGACTAAGCCTGTTGTCAATGTATGGCGTCTGTGCCGCGGGTGAATCAGAGTGGACAGGGAAGGGTTTTAGAAAACAATCACAACATACAAACAAAGACCATTGTTTCATTACTCATGTTTTCACAGTGGGAGATCAGTAGGCCACACACATGAACACCCACACACACACACACACACCAACACACGCACGCACACACACACACACACACACACACACACACACACACACGAATAACACACAGGGACGAGTTTCGTAATTTGTCGGATTTGGTGCTCTTGGTCCGACCTAGTCTGTCTGAGCATGCACAAAAAGAGGGATGCACACACACACACGCAAACACGCAAACACACACACACACACACACACACACACACACAAGGACAACAGCATTTCCAGCCCTCACTAGCTAATCCACATGGTCATGCTCGGGGGTCAGGTGTGACACACATCTCCTACAGACTGACAGTGATTTCCCTTGCGGGCCGTTGCCCGGTGCCTCACCCCCCCCACCGAGACCGCCAGCCCACCTGCCACTGCCCACCTCAGCGCCCCCTGCCTCCCCCCTCTCATCACCCCCTGGGTTCCCCCATCACGGCTGTTCTCCGCTGGTTCTCTGTCTGGCTGTCTAACCCCCCCCCCTTCCCCCCTGCCTCTCTGACTCCCCACCTGCTAAGCCCTCAACCCCCCCCCCCCCTCCTTGCCCACACACACTCTTACTCCATCACCCCCCTCCACTCCCCTGCCCCCCTGCCTGGCTTGCTGCCTGGCTGGCTACCTGGCTGCCTGGCTGGATGGATGTAAAACCCCCTGCCGGCTTGACTTCCCACCTGCTAAGCCTCCCTGTGGACAGTGACCTGGAACACGCACAGCCCTCCTTAATGTGAACGCATATTGCGACAGCCACTCACAGAGTGGCAGCTCCTGCAGACCACCGCTGCTCCTTAGGGATGTACGGACAAACACGCATTCCTCAATACAATTAGAAATAAACGAAAGTACGACATGCACACAGACACGCACTCACAAACACCAACACGCACGCACAAGAGACCGGGTGACTTGATTGGATAAGAAACATGAAACAACAGGAAGCGTGACGTATGATATGGAACGCATCACGACGGGCCTCAGCATCAGCTGAGACATAAGAGGAGAGATCCGATATCTACCAGATCTACCCATCCATTAAGAGGTACTCCATACTCTGCCTGAGTAGCACCACTAGATACAATTTCAGCATCCTTCCCACGGCTCCTCTCCACGCGCACAGACATCCCTCTTCCGGCAGGACAGACTCTATTTATAGATTCCTGCATCGTTATCAGCGGTCTCCTAAAAAACCCTAAATCAAACAAACGTACGAGGTAGACCTAAATCGTGGGACTCCAGCAGGAAGGGTTTAGCCCAAATTTACGCTCCGGGAAAAGCGATAACATCGGTTCCATGGGTGGTTAAACAAATTGGAAGAATGAGAAATCAATAGTAGACAAGGCTGCAGTCCAATGTTCCTCAAACAGAGAGGGAGACGGAGAGAGGGAGAGGGAGAAGAGATAAGGAGATAGGGAGGAAGAAAATCGAGAGAGGAGAGAGACCGAAGGGAGAAAGACAGAGTCAGGAGAGAGAGTCGGGAGAGAAGGGGGGAAAGAGCCAGAGTTGGGAGGGGGAGAGAGAGAGAGTTGGGCGAGAGAGGGGGGAGAGAGAGTTGTGTGTGTGTGTGTGAGAGAGTTGGGAGAGAGAAGGAGAGGATGTGAGAGAGCTAAACGCTAAGTGCTCTTCTATTGAGGGTCAGATAGAAACTGTGTTTTCAAACTTCCTCTTAATGTGTTGCTAATTAGAAAGAAAGCAGAGGGGGCGGGGCGTGTGCCGTGCGTTGACTAACGATTTGTCACTAGAACGTGACAAGAAGCCACAGAGGGTGTTCTACTGAACAAGCCCTTTTATCTACTCATATATCTGCAGAGTCCGGAGCAACTGTGCAGCGCCCACACACAGCCTACTACACGGTGTATGAGGGTTTAGATGCCCACGCACATCCATGCATCTTTAAAAGTATCACCGGACAATGGCTTCATACCGCATTTTAATATATATTCAGCACATCTATTATTTATGGGAACAGACCTCTGTTTCTACAGATACAAATACTTTGTTTCCTTCTTTTACCAGCAAGAAACCAGGTTATTGTTTTTGCTAATGTGCATCCATAGATATATATTGGCTTATTGGCTCATTTTCAGACGGTACAGTAATGTTGTATTGTATTTAACATTTTGTATATCAGTATTTTCCGTTGACAGTTCTAGTTTATGAGCGCTGTGCTGTGCTAGCTGTGTGCTGTGCTAGCTGTGTGCTGTGCTAGCTGTGTGCTGTGCTAACGGTGTGCTCTGCTAGCTGTGTGCTGTGCTAGCTGTTTGCTGTGCTAACTGTGTGCTCTGCTAGCTGTGTGCTCTGCTAGCTGTGTGCTGTGCTAGCTGTGTGCTCTGCTAGCTGTGTGCTGTGATAGCTGTGTGCTGTGCAAGCTGTGTGCTGTGCTAACTGTGTGCTGTGCTAGCTGTGGGCTGTGCTAGCTGTGTGCTGTGCTAACTGTGTGCTCTGCTAGCTGTGTGCTGTGCTAGCTGTGTGCTGTGCTAACTGTGTGCTCTGCTAGCTGTGTGCTGTGCTAGCTGTGTGCTGTGATAGCTGTGTGCTGTGCAAGCTGTGTGCTGTGCTAGCTGTGTGCTGTGCTAGCTGTGTGCTGTGCTAGCTGTGTGCTCTGCTAGCTGTGTGCTGTGCTAGCTGTGTGCTCTGCTAGCTGTGTGCTGTGATAGCTGTGTGCTCTGCTAGCTGTGTGCTGTGATAGCTGTGTGCTCTGCTAGCTGTGTGCTGTGATAGCTGTGTGCTGTGCTAGCTGTGTGCTGTGATAGCTGTGTGCTGTGCAAGCTGTGTGCTGTGCTAGCTGTGTGCTGTGCTAACTGTGTGCTCTGCTAGCTGTGTGCTGTGCTAGCTGTGTGCTGTGCTAGCTGTGTGCTGTGCTAGCTGTGTGCTCTGCTAGCTGTGTGCTGTGCTAGCTGTGTGCTGTGATAGCTGTGTGCTGTGCTAGCTGTGTGCTGTGCTAGCTGTGTGCTGTGCTAGCTGTGTGCTCTGCTAGCTGTGTGCTGTGCTAGCTGTGTGCTCTGCTAGCTGTGTGCTGTGATAGCTGTGTGCTCTGCTAGCTGTGTGCTGTGTTAGCTGTGTGCTGTGCTAGCTGTGTGCTGTGCTAGCTGTGTGCTGTGCTAACTGTGTGCTGTGCTAACTGTGTGCTGTGCTAGCTGTGTGCTGTGATAGCTGTGTGCTGTGCAAGCTGTGTGCTGTGATAGCTGTGTGCTGTGCAAGCTGTGTGCTGTGCTAACTGTGTGCTGTGCTAGCTGTGTGCTGTGCTAGCTGTGTGCTGTGCTAACTGTGTGCTCTGCTAGCTGTGTGCTGTGCTAGCTGTGTGCTGTGCAAGCTGTGTGCTGTGCTAGCTGTGTGCTGTGCTAGCTGTGTGCTGTGCTAACTGTGTGCTGTGCTAGCTGTGTGCTGTGCTAGCTGTGTGCTCTGCTAGCTGTGTGCTGTGCTAGCTGTGTGCTGTGCTAGCTGTGTGCTGTGCTAGCTGTGTGCTCTGCTAGCTGTGTGCTGTGCGCCACCAGTCCCTGCTGGATCTCGAGAGGCTCGTATGAGGACTGTGGCGTCATCATGACACCCTCCTGAGTCATCACTACTCCCCTCTAACCTCCCCCTGGCCAACACTCATCACTCTTGATCTACCCACCCCCCCTCCCCCCCCCACCCCCCCTCCGCCCTCAGGACACACTGGGGAGCATTTGGGCCACGGAAGGTTATTAAACACACACACACACACACACATAGACAGCCACACAGTAGCCAACACGCGCGCTCACACACATGCACAGGTGATGAGCAAATATTGTGTTGACTTGGGGGGGGGGGGGGGGGGGGAGCTGTGCTTAATAACATGGCGTGAAAAAACAATGCTTCTGGAGGAGTGAAGAGGTTGGGGGAGCGCTGGGTGAGCAGGGTGTGTGTGTGTGTGTGTTTGTGTGGGTGTGTTTGTGTTCACTGTGGGCGAAAGGTTTTGTCCTTCGGGCCCGGCAGGAGAGGCAGTCTGTTTAAGGCAGAGGGAGAGAGGCAGTCTGATTAGGGCAGAGGGAGAGAGGCAGTCTGTTTAAGGCAGAGGGAGAGAGGCAGCATGGTAGGACTGCTCCCAGGCAGTGACGACACACACTCACACACACACACATCCATATGGACACAGGTACCAAGATGCAAATGCCTAACCTGGAACATCCCCCATATGCACATGCAGTGTGCAGACACACCAATCCCCACTGGTTTCATAAAAGCCCTTGTAAACCAGGGGCGCTGATGAAAACCATGTTTCATTGTCTTTACTACCTCCCACAAAGGCCGAGGCGACAAACGAGAGCGCTCCTAAACCACGCGTGGAAACCCTAATCCCCCTCGTCAATCCACCCGCCGTCCACGGCAACGTTTCACGTCCACTAAGTGCGGCACTTAAGACATCAGCCACCGTGATCTTTCTGACAGTCATCCACACAGGGCGCGCACGCACAGCCAATCCGATTGGACGTCTCTTTTTTGACATGCCACACCCCCCCTCAGGAGAGCCCCTCCAACTCCTGCCCCCCCCCCGGGGGTCGACGTCTCTGTCAATCATCCCAACGTTCCAATCAATGGAACTCCGGCGTGTGGAGTTGATTATTGTTTTTAATGAGATGACCCCGATTGATTTCCATTGGTTTAGGGGGGGGGGGGGGGGGGATGCCCCTCAGGGAACTGCTCCAATTTCAGGGGGTTCGCTCGAGGCAGGGTTAAAGCTGTAACCTGTAACGATTATATCCAGATCATGGAGGCACGTTACTGCATGGGATCGCCGCCCTGTCGATAGTCGTGTTTTACCAGAGCAGCTCTCCTGCTTTAAGGTGTATCAATAGAGAGTAGTTAGTTGAGGTTGAATGGGAACCCTTTCTCTGTGGGATATAGATCTGGCTAAGGAGATAATTGCGGGTGTATAATAGGACAATTGCAGGGGTACACACACACACAGAACCACATGCATATATTGCTGTGTCACGTGACTCTCTCACGCACGCTGGTGTCTTCAGAAGATGACAGCAGTGAGGAATAGTCCTCAGATCCACTTGTCATCCAGATGGATGCAATCACCTCCACACCTTGCGTGTGTGTGTGTGTGTTTTTGTGTGCGATAGAGAAAGTGTGCCTCTGTGTGTGCACTTTGCTGTGTGTGTGTGTTGGCACAAGCCCGTGTGTGTGTCTATACAGAATGTGTGTTTGTGTGTGTGTGTGTGTGTGTGTATCCTAGCAGCATCCTCAAACAGACACACACCCCAGTGAGTTACAGGAGACAGACATCTCAATGTGCTATGTCACCTCGCCTCTCCCCCATCCCTCCATCCCTCCATCCGTCAGAGCCGCGCCAGGCTGCTGGAAGCTTCACATTGATTCATTGAAATGATATGCAGCGCCCGTCCTCGTTACATTTTTTGGCGAGCGTTCCAAAATGAAAACACTTCCTGAGCGGAGAGTTTACAGAGGATCTGAGGTGAGCCGGCGGGGGGAGAAGTGGCATGTCGTGCAAAGTTTGAGTTTCGTCAAACTGTCTCTCTCTCTCTTTGGGTGAATCTCAATCAATATCCATGATACTATATGGAATGGGGTTGGATGTGTGTTGTGAAACAGGCACTAAAATGAATTTTCAACAATTTCAATAGACATTTTTATTTTTCATAACATCTTCTCGTCCTCCTCCTCCAAACTCCTTTCTTGCGGGAGGGATGTATAGTTGACCTTATAGCGCAGTCATTTACATATAACCTTAAGCTTTACGGCTGACCTTATCGCGGGGCAGTTTATGGTCGCAGAGACGACAGGAGACATGGCGAGATCTGTGCTCCAAGGCCACCGTAATGAGAGCTCCTCCAAGCCCCCGATTGGGCGATGCAGCGGACACCCAGAGATGGAAGGGACTTCTTTTTAAAGGTTTTATCTTCACAATGAATAGTTTGGTTGAGGGCAGGGACGTGCACAGGTAAGGGCTATTGTTGCATAAACGTATAAACATATATACGTATATATATATATTATATGACATTGTTTGTATTCTCACGCCGGTGCACTGCGAGTGAAGGAGAGGGAAAACCCTTCCACTTTCAATTGACTTTTTGAAGTAATGGAGATAATGTTAGAGCAATAGCCCCTGACCATGTCTGTGCACGTCCCTGGTTGCGGGCCTATACTGTGCGTCCAGTATGTCTATGTGGACATGACACTGTCACGGCGCTGGACGGGCTAGCAGGAAGAAAATAGATGAGCTACGAAGACGGTGACATTTATTTTAATGGAGCGCAGAACACACCACCTCATGCTAGCTTGAGCTTTACGGATATAGAACATTTGGAAAGGTTATCTTCTCTCTCCTTCTCTGCGCCAGCCTCTCTCTCTCTCTCGCTCTCTCTCCATCCTCTAATCTCTCTCCCCATCCCCCTCCTCCTTCCCTTTATTCCACTCCAGCTCTCTCTAGGGTATTGTCTTCACTTTGGGGATGTTGTCCTCTCAGTGACAGCAGAGGAGGTTGGTTTCTGTCCTCACTGATCACGGCTTCACTGGCCACCCCCAGCCAATCATTGATCAGGTCAATTAGAGGCCTGCATCCTGATAGGCTGTCTCCTGCCATCAGGGTTCTTGACATTTGGCTCACGCAACCTTGACTCCCCTGACCCTAGCACCTGCTGCGGCCAATCACCTCGAATCCCATTACGGAGTGGGAAACTGGGCAGCCATTGTGTGTCACAAGCACAAAAGAGTGGTGCCCCCTGAGGGATAGGAATGTGCAAGGCAGACAGCAGAGAGGAAAAAGGTTGAGGTTGGCTGAAAAGTCTGGTTAGGGCGTCCTCAGGTGAACTCCTGCAGTGAGGAGAATGACAAGGCGAAATATGGTAATGGCGTCCAATTTTGGTTCTTAACGATAAAACGAGAGCGTGGTGACGGATAAGGTGTGCGGAGAATTTTCGAATGAGACTTTGTGCGCCGCTACACATAAAGTGCTGTTCCATTGTGATTGACGAGTTGTTTTTGAGCTTTACTTTTGAACGTGACATTCATCACAGCGCAGGAATATAAATGATCGAACACCATGTAAATGGTTGCTCTTTGCGGTTGTTTATTAGTCACTGTCTCTCCTGCTCCTTTCGCCCACAGATTGCCCTTTGAAAAACAATCTATACCTTCCTGGCTGAAAACATGCGCCATGTGCAATTCCCTATCCACAGTGAGAGACTAACAGTTAGTGTTTCACTGACAGACCAGGTCAGAGTTCAAAAGGTGAAACAAACCAATGACTTTTGTCCCTTAGCCGCCTCAGAAATACATCTCTGGGATCTGATGACTGGATCAGACCGGGCTAGACGATCTGGAGTGTGAAAGCTGGATCAGACCTGGCTGGACGATCTGGGGTGTCAAAGCTGGATCAGACCTGATAAATCGCTATGGGACGGAGGCTTGCATGCTACAACCTTTTTCTGCCTTAGTCATCTGCCCTTTATCTCCAACCCAGAACACGTCCTCTCCATCCCAAGCTGTTAGAAGTGGGCGCACGCACACCCACACTCCCTCCCTCCCTCCCCCACACACACACACACACATACAGAACACACACAGAACTTTCGCAGTCAGAGGGCTACACGTGGTCTCAGTGGTTGATTGCTGTCTATCCTTTAAAGCCGTCCATGCGACCGATTCGTCTGCCGTGAACTACAATCGCTCAACACGCACAAGATTGAGAACCGTGTCTTCAGCCACGTCTTATATGTATATATATATATACATATAAATATATATATATATTTATATGTATATATATATATATAAGGAATGGGACCGTTTTTTTTTTAAATGTCATAGCCAGAGGCAGCAAGGTGTGTCCACAACACACCTTGACTATGTTGCTGTTGCCGTCAGTGGTCTGAAAAAGCCGTCTGAGGACGGAACGCTATTTCACAGATAATTGGATGCACACGGTGCAGATTTGGACAACTGTACACTTCAGGGGGGAGCGCGGCAGGGATTCACGACAGGAGAAAGATGTGTGTGAGGTGAGTTGCTCTCATCTCCTGCCTGACGGTGAGTTTGGACCATTTATAGCACGTGAGCTGAAACGCATACCTGATGTTGGTGTGCAATAAAGGTGCAACACAGGGAACACTGTCAGGGTTGGAATCCACACAGTGGAAGATGTTTCCTCGGGCGGATTACACAGATACGGGTTGGGCATCTACTCGTGATGTAACTCCAACTCTTGTAAGGAGGCTTTTTTTTGTACACGTTTGCGGTGAATCGAAATGATTTAGGAAAGGGAATGTTTAATGAGGGTGTTTGTCCTCTCCAAATTGGGTACTTGAATGAGAAACTGGAAGAGCACATCAAAGTGAACTGGCGTCGCCAACTGGATGCTACCCACAGTCTTTTTAAACAGCCCCCCCCACACACACACACACACACACCCACACCCACACACACATACACACACCCCCCACACACACACACACACACACACACACACACACACACACACACACACACACACACACACACCACCACACACACACCCACACACACACACCACCACACCATCCCTGGTCAACAGAGGAGAAGTGGGTCAGGAATGGCCACGCGTTTTCTCCCCCCCCCCCCACCTTACAGAATCCATATTGATTTTCTCCTCCGTGGGCGAGAGTGGACTCCAGCAGAATGGACGACCGGCGTGAAGGAATGGTGTTTTGAAAGTAACGGGGTCGTTCCCAGAGCCAGAAAAGCCAGAAAAGATTGGCTCGGGTCTGAAGGCGGTGAAAGGTGCACGCACGCGGCCCAATGAAAGTAACAGTGTTGTCTTCGATTAGAAATTAATCCACAAAAAAAGCCCAACATCTACTTCCTGGTCATGTTTCTCCTGATAGAAAAGACCCCCAGTCAGCATTCCTCCAGACAATGTGGCAGTACTGTTCCTAATTCTGACAAATGACGCGAGTCCAGCTCTTACGAAACCAACTGGGATTGGACTATGTACTGTACCAAGAGCTAGGTTGTAGGAACGCGCCTCTGTTCAGTCTATGTGGGTCACGCACATCGCCGCAGTGAAATTATGTCAACGCAAAGTTGTTGTCGCCTTTCATATAGACAACACAGGCTGGCATATCGTGCTGGACCAGACACGAGAGTGTGAGATTTGGAATGCTGGTTGCCGTGAAAATCGACGGAGGTGTATCACTTCAAAGTGGAGATGAGATAAGGCGGGATACCTCATAGAGTTGCCCACACACATCCAATGTTATGCTAATATGAATCCAATCCTCTGGATGAGAGAGCCGTCCCTGGAGCGGGAGAACATGAGATTACACACCTAAACACAAAGAAAGCAGAATGCCTTCAGCTTCTGTGCGTCTGGGTGGGTCTGTGGGCCGTAGATCTTAGAAAACCTACACGAGTGAGGGGTTTTTGAACACGACTATTTCCTGGTTTTTCAATTTCTTTTTTTGATCTCTCTTGGTCTTTCACAAATACCTTTCCTGAGTCTCTTTCCGTCTTTTTCTTCCTCCCTCGTTCCCTACATAACTCCCTCTCTCTCCCCTCTCTTTCTACCACCCCTCCCTTTCTCCCCACGCAACTTTTCCGCTCCCTCCCTCCCTCTCCATCATCCCCTCCCTCCCTCCCTCCCTCCCTCCCTCCCTCCCTCCCTCCCTCCCTCCCTCCCTCCCTCCCTCCCTCCCTCCCTGCCTCCCTCTCCTGCATGTTAGGGTTAGCCCATCCCAGCCTCTGAGCCGGCTGAATAGCCGAGCGTAGGACACGTAGCGTTGTCGTCAGCGCGGTGACCCCGGCGATCGGTCCTGACACATGCGCCCCGCCCCGCCCGTCCAGGAGGGGGCTGCGTCCCCCCCGCTCTCTGCCCTGTACTTCCCACTGCCCGCATGCAAACACACACGTCAGGTCCGCTCCTCCTCAAAGGGCCCGTCAGTCCAGGGGAGCGAGGGGACCATCCTGGGATCAAGTGATTGCTCCTGGCAGATCCTGTGTTTACCACCCTAGACGAGCGCGCGCGCACGGACACTCACACACTCCAACAGAAACACACACGCGCGCGCGCACACGCGTTGGTGGATGCACTTAGCTGTACACACTCCGGATGGAAACCCACAGGTACACACACATGCACACTCAGAAAGACCCGTACCGGCAAGCGCACTCACACATTCGCACGGTATGGAAACACACATATATATGGAAACGCACACATGTACGGGCAAGCCCGCGTGCACGCAAACACACACACACACGCACGAGCACACACACACATGCATTGAAGTTTCACAGGGTAGTCGTAACTGATTTAAAGGTGTGTGATGAGAGGTAACGATGATAGAGTGCGACGGTAAATCCTTTCAGATCTCGTAATCAAACCGGTTTGGAGGATTTCACTTTGAGGAAGTCTATGTGAGAGGAGACAGGTTACGTTCGTCAAGAAGCGTTTTATGGTGCTTTTAAACCATTGAAGTAGACCTGTATTGCAGTAAGGCAATAAAATAGATTTAAACTTGATTCATCAGCACACACACACACAACTTATCTTGACTCCATCAATTTATCTCCCCTGGCGCTCTAGGTGACTTCCAATGAGATTTGGACCTCCTCATAATCATATTATTGCACTTCACCAGTCTGGACCAAGGCCAAGACACATATTACACAAATAAAACAAGAGATGGGCAGACCAGGACACAGGGAGGTGTCTGCTCCAACAAGTAAACAACCTTCTGTCATCCAGCCTCTCTCATCAAGCCATCTGACATGCTAACATCATACAGCAGTATCACGGTATAGGGATGTTTAGCTAACCGTATCATTGTAGCATGACCCACTGCCTGTCCATCGATCTGTGATGCTCTGTGTAATTCATAATGCTAATGGATATATAAAAGGTTGAGGGAAATTAGAGCATTAGCCATTGCTAATGCTAAATCCTCCTATCTCACGTAGGCTAGCTAGTTAGCACCCCCCACCCCTCCAGATACTGTATCATGTAATGCCAGTGGACAGACTGGGTATGTGAAGGTTAGCATTAGCCGCCTGTCGCTAATTATAGCCAACCTTGCCCAGGTACTGCTCTGTGCTGTATGAGTGATGGGGAGGAGGGAGAGGACATGTGGCCTTGGCTATCAGTCTGATGTCACATTTTGAGGCCAGTTGGAGGAGGAAAAGGATTTAGAGAAGGAAGTACAGGATGAAGACCTTCGGTTTAAGCACCATCGTCTAGAGAGAGAGAGAGAGAGGGAGAGAGAGAGAGAGAGAGAGAGAGAGCTCAGAGAGATGAGAGGGAGGGAGGGGCAGGGCGGTAACTCTACTTCTATGCAGTGTGAATTTACGACATCGCCTGGAGTCTCATCTGCTCTGCTTAGTGTTGCGAGTCTTGGCAGCAGCACTGACTGTGTGTGTGTGTGTATTTACTGTACGGATGTGTGTGTGTGTAAGGAAGAGTTGGGGTGGGCGATCACAGCTCAATCAGACCTGGCTGCAGTGTCAGAGCCAGGGACCAGCCATTTTTTACGGCGTCCTAATGGAGAACTGGACCACAAGGAGCCCATCAATTCTACCTCCTCTCCTCTCTCGTTCCTTCTCGCCCTCCTTCTCTCTCTCTCTCTCTCTCTCTCTCTCTCTCTCTCTCTCTCTCTCTCTCTCTCTCTCTCTCTCTCTCTCTCTCTCTCTCGTACCGAATGCATGCTGTCGGCCATTCCATCAGTCAGACTCTATTACTCATTTTCTTTCCACGGCTGTCTGCATGTCATTTTTCTTTATTTGTTTATCTGCCTTGTTATTTATCCCTCCCTCCCCCTTCTCTGTCAGTCTGTTTCTCTCCCTCCTTCTGTCTTTTTCGGGCTCTCTCCCTCCCTGCCTCTCTCTCCCTCCTCCCTGCCTCTCTCTCCCTCCCTGCCTCTCTCCCCCTCCCTCCCTCCCTCCCTCCCTCCCTGTCTCTCTCTCTCTCTCTCTCTCTCTCTCTCTCTCTCTCTCTCTCTCTGACGCCTTTCTCCCCGACAGCTCGAAGCACAGATCAGAATTAGATTCATGGATAAGAGAAAGAACGGAACTCAAAGCACTGGGATGGCAAGCCGACGTCTCCCAGGGTCTCCGGAGGAGCCTGTCTGCACAGTCGATCCGTTACACAGGGGGGCTGAGCGGAGCCCTGTCTCTCAGTAGAGGTGCTCATTGGGCACAGGTAAATCACGAGGTAGTGCTCATTGGGCACAGGTAAATCACGAGGTAGTGCTCATTGGGCACAGGTAAATCACAAGGTAGCGCTCATTGGGCACAGGTAAATCACGAGGTAGTGCTCATTGGGCACAGGTAAATCACAAGGTAGCGCTAATTGGGCACAGGTAAATCACAAGGTAGCGCTCATTGGGCACAGGTAAATCACAAGGTAGCGCTCATTGGGCACAGGTAAATCACAAGGTAGTGCTCATTGGGCACAGGTAAATCACAAGGTAGTGCTCATTGGGCACAGGTAAATCACAAGGTAGTGCTCATTAGGCACAGGTAAATCACAAGGTAAACCCGCCCATGGGACCGGCCTCTGTATCGACCACACACGATGAGAAGTCTCCTCGTCGATTCGCTTTCCCTTTTTTCCGGGAGCGTTGTGCTGGGTGTGTGTCTCATGATGCGTGTGCTAGGGTTGTTCTGTGCTGATATAACACGTGACACACACGCGTGTGCACTCGTTCACACGCCATGGGTTTCGAGCAGGCGGATCCAGGAGGCAGCTGGCTGCTCCGTTGTGTAGGGATCCCTAACCAAGTAGAGTGTGAACCACAAAGTCAAAGAGCCGGCAGGAGTAATCCTCTAGAGACTCACACCCACCACACAGTGTTCTCAACTCCTGCACTCTACCTATTGTTATGGCTCTCAACTCAAACCCCAATTGTCGCTCCCCTGTGAAATCTGCTTTTTATTGAAATTTCCTTCAACGAACGACTCCTCTGTGAGATAGTACACACTACCGATCCTTTGAAGGGAGGAAATGAGCACAGAATGTGAAATCCCAATTCAACGCCAATAAAAAGATTGTCTCATCATTCTAATAGTGTGGTAACGGTGTGAAATGTTCCATTTGTATATTGTCTGTGTGCGTAGGTTAGAAAAGGATATTACGGATGTCACTTTTATGAGCCAAAAAAACGTAGCTCTAAGTAGAAGAGAAGTTTTCAGAATGGTCTGAGGGAGGCTTATTTACATGCAGGGAGGGTAACCCACACATTCGTGAGTTGAGTCACGATTTGGCACCCCCCTGAAGTGCTGTTGTTCATCCTGTCTATTGGGCAAACATCCCTCCAGGGATTTAACCTCACCCTGCTGCCAAAGACACTGACCTTTACATCACTTCCTCCTGTTCACGCATCACATCCTGGGGAAACTGCGGCGCATGTGAAATGAGTAGCAACGGCGAGCTGGAGGCATGCGAGTGAAACGCCACAGTGCTCGCGATTACTCTTGTAATCGCTCTTGTAATTGTTGCTTAATTTCAGCTTGATTGATTGGACGCGGATAACAGGAACGCGTGGAGCTGATCACATCACTGGTACAAGAGGAATACATGTGAACGTCAGCAATGGCCGCCGTTTACAATTAGCATCAAGACGTGATCGCTAGCAATGGTGACGATGCTAATGTGGAAACATTAGCATATATCTGCTAGCTGTCTCCAACTCCCAACTCGGGTGTCCTTCAAACGACAGAGGGAACGTGAGTGCGTAAATCAGGACGCATGCACCATGTAAGGACACAGGCATTTTAATAATAATCACAGGCCAATGGTTCACTCTGCCTCATTGCGCATTGTCATGGGGACAAGCGGGGGGGTGGGGGCGACGGGATCGACGTGGGCAGGCGGGGGGGGGGGGGGGGGGGGCGACTCCCGAGGGGGGCAAGATCGATCGTTGCTTGGCGGCGCTCACCTGAGCGGTGTCCCGGAGCTCCCCGAGGACAAACGTGCCCACGCCAGCACTTCGTCTCAACCGCGGCCCCCCGGCGGTGACTTGTGGGGACGGGACTCTCTGCAAAGCGCTGAGTGTTCAGACCGCTTCAGAGAGAAGCTGCAGTGCAACTCAACTCAGGGGATGTTCCAGGCCGCGGGGGGGGGGGGGGGGGGGGAGATGTGGACCGATCGGGTTACAGACTCGGTGCTTACTACCTCTGCGGCGTGGAGTAAGGTGTAGTGTGGATGAGAGGGGAGGCCTACACATGAGGTCATCTGATCATCTTTATCATGGCTGTTAGGCTGATCGGGCAGTTTTTCCCCCTCCTGCATTTCTCATCACCTCACGACAAAGCTTCCGCTCGGCAGATACCGTATGTTAGTAGCTCTCAAACACGCTAAGCGCGTCATACGCACATTATTTGCACTGCATATATTAGAGTTACATGCAGAACGTGACACCTCCAATATAGACAACCACAATGGAAAAACCCTGTTGGATTTCTCACCTGGGTTTCTGCATCTAGAAAAAAACACTTTTTCATTAATCCTAAATTAGACCCAATGATTGCCATTTTAAAGGCAAAACGAGAACACAGTCCTAAACATTGCACATCGCTTTCCTAATGGTTAGACTCATATTCGGTCTCATATAAGCTACATAACAGATGCAAATACTAAACCCCATCTGGCTGATATGAGGCATACACATAGCAATTATTTTGTCTTCAAATACCATATAGACCAAAGCGAGATCCATATGAGAAGCGTTTTCCTCACTCACAGCTGGTTAAGTAATGTGATTTAGAGGGTGTGCGTGTTACAGTAATGTGTGTGTGTGTGTGAGAGAAAGAGAGAGAAAATGAGAGCGAGGGGATGGGAAACTGAGAGGTGGAGAGAAAGAGAGGCAGTGAGAGAGAAGGTGGCCGAGAGAGAGAGTGAGAGAGAGAGAGAGAGAGAGAGAGAGAGGGGGAAATGCTAGAGAGTGGGGGAGAGAAAGAGAGGTAGTGAGAGAGAGAGGGTGGGAGAGAGAGAGAGGGTGGGAGAGAGAGAGGTAGTGAGAGAGAGTAGAGAGAGGGTGGGAGAGAGAAAGAGGTAGTGAGAGATAGGAGAGAGAGGGTGGGAGAGAGAGAGAGGGTGGGAGAGAAAGAGAGGTAGTGAGAGAGAGGAGAGAGAGGGTGGGAGAGAGAAAGAGGTAGTGAGAGAGAGGAGAGAGAGGGTGGGAGAGAGAGAGAGAGGTAGTGAGAGAGAGGAGAGAGAGGGTGGGAGAGAGAGAGAAGTAGTGAGAGAGAGGAGAGAGAGGGTGGGAGAGAGAGAAAGAGGTAGTGAGAGAGAGCAGAGAGAGGGTGGGAGAGAGAGAGAGGTAGTGAGAGAGAGGAGAGAGAGGGTGGGAGAGAGAGAGAGAGGTAGTGAGAGAGAGGAGAGAGAGGGTGGGAGAGAGAGAGAAGTAGTGAGAGAGAGGAGAGAGAGGGTGGGAGAGAGAGAGAGAGGTAGTGAGAGAGAGGAGAGAGAGGGTGGGAGAGAGAAAGAGGTAGTGAGAGAGAGGAGAGAGAGGGTGGGAGAGAGAGAGAAGTAGTGAGAGAGAGGAGAGAGAGGGTGGGAGAGAGAGACATCATTCCCCGCGGCCTGCGTTCTGACAGCTGCGACCCCTGCAGCTCTGCATGGGTTTAATCAGCTACTTCTACCCTTTCCGTCTTTCTCTCTCTCTTGCAGGTTCACTCCCTTTTTATCTTTCTTCCTCTCTCTCTCTTCCCCCTCTCTTTCTCTGACCTCACGTTGGCATCTCTCACCAACCAATGGATTTATGTGTGAAATCTCTTCATGTTTGGCTATATTTGGGGACCTCTAACATTTTGCTGTTGCGTATTGTGACCACATCATCATCCAGCCGTCGTACACCCTGCGCCCTAACAGCCATTTCTCACAGAGACCTCACCTGGTCTTATAACAGCAATACCCCTCAACATTACCATATGCCATCACACTCCACTATCCCACAGGACCTGGGACCTCTACCACAACAAAAACAGCCATCCACTTGACTACAACGTGTAGGTTAGCCAACATGGTCGCCATGGAGCCTGGGAGGCAGAGAGCAGAATCAGTCATGCTGCCTAAATATGTCATCCTCTGTCCATCTGCCCCTCGCGCCCCGCGGGCAGGCGGGCATCAGGAGGAGGAACACAGACTGAGGTCACACAGCAGTGCATTGTGGGAGGGGGAAAGGGGGAGAGAGGAGTGAATGTTTCTGACTGTTTGTTAACACGTTAACATCTTATGTAAAAACGAATTTGTTTCATGTATCACATGATAGTAAGTGAAACTTGTGGGTTCACCTGGGATGTATGGTTATTTGTACTTCCCAGTGTTGTTAGATGGCTTTTGAATACCAATAAGCCTATTAATAGACATAATTTCATCAGTAAAACATTCCATACCTTTCTTGTTTCAGAGAGCATCTGAATATTTCACCAACCGCATTTAGATTTGTCAGTGTCAAACAGAGGAAAATTACTAATCAACCTAACATCCTTCTTTGGACTTTGTTGTCTATTCATTGGACCGACCCTGAAGTACAAGAGTAAAGACTAACATGTCTATAAATAGTCTTCTGTCTCTGAGACAATCAATTAGAATATCTCTTCTGTGGCTTTAAATAGCAGCTCTGCCATTCATTGAATTTCCAGACCAACACTTAGCTGCTCCATATGGCTCCTTGCTAAAATAAAGTAGGTTACTCCAGGCTACGCTACGCTAGGCTAGCCGACCTGCTATTGAGTTGCCTATGGCTACACAACTTCAATGCTATGCTATAGCTAACATATTTGATTAAACACACCAGGACTCAGGAGTTTGCTTGCCTATCTGACTGCCTCCCTGGAGACCATGTTATGATTGTTTATGACCCAGTCACGCCCAACGACAATGCAAACAAACACACCTCGATTTGTCAGAATCTTGGGTTTCACGAAATCGAGCAGCCCAGCTAATGTTGCTAGCTAAAATGCTAATCTGAGATTGTTGTTTGGAGCTGGGGCGGGTGTGTGGGGTAATGTCTGTTTGTCTGTGACTGGGTGGGAAGTCGAACATGATAGCTTGGTCTGTGACCTTGGAGGACTACCTCTGGCAACAGATATGCTTCCTGCATTGATTTTCCTTTTCATGGCCAGGTTATTTGGGTTTATGCCTCCCAGTTTGCTAGGCCTCTGTCAAGGTCACCTGGGGATGAGAAATCTATTGTTGTTTTTATCAATTTGTGCTGTGTAAGTTGCCATGACTGAGTGTGTGTCATAACTCCAATGTAGCCTACTATAGCTAGTCACTACTAGCTAGCCACAACTACATTGCTTAGAATGAGCAACTGGCTTTTAACTGCATATCTACTCATAGTAACAAACTACTATAGACTTGCCATGAGATTTATACACCACATAACCTACAGTAAAACCACAATTCAAATCCAGACATTTCTGTGCTTCTAGGAAGGAAGACTTTACCCAAAGTGGAAAATGTGTCCTTCCAGATGAAAGCATGAGGCTAAATGATTAATAGGGACTGTTTCCTGTTTAACTGCAGATCAAAGAAGAAGGTACAACCTCAGATGTTTATTTTATTGTATTTTATTACAGAAAACACTGTTAAATAAAGTAATATGCAGGGAAAAACATGAAAAAGGTCTGTTTCACAGTGCAGAGCACCATGCAGGCTTGAATCTCTGGGTATGTTCAATGCAACAAAAAGCTGGGTGGTAATCATTTACACACCAATGCCCTCATGAATTGAGCATGTCAGGAAGATGTGCATCTGTAATAAGGTGGGTTGGTGCATGGAGAGAACGTACAGTAAACAAATGTATTTGATTTCCAGACTCAGGCTAAAGCATGCCCTCGCTAATCAATACAATGGATTTGGTCAAAGTTCCCCCTCGTTTTCTTATCCATTTTCCAGGAGGAGAAAGAGAGAGAGAGAGAGAGAGAGAGAGAGAGAGAGGATGAAGAGACAAAAAGAGAGAAAGATAAACAAAGACATATTTGCGTGTGTACGTGTGTGACAGAAAGCAGGACGAGAGAGAGCACGCTCACAAGCTTGCGCAGGTATGGAAAACAATAGGAAGCCAACATTAAGGAGACTGGAGTGATCTCACACAGCCTCGGACGCGAAGTTTCAAATCAACCCAGACGAAACGAAACATCCTTCTTTCGACACGACAGTAATAAATAGCGAAACCCGCCTCCTCTTCTCCAAGATGGGAGAGTCACGTATGTCTCAGTCACACACACACACACACACACACACAGGCACACGCGTGCAAAAACATTCATTTGCTCCCACACACACACGTGCCACCATGAGAAATTACGTTAACTCTGTGATTCACAACACGCGGCACGCAATCAACATGGGAATTAGCCCCGGCAGGAGGTCTTCATGTGTAGGATGTGATGGACGGGGTAAAGAGGGAGACACCATGTGATCCTGTGAGCTGATACAACAGCAGCCATCCCTCATCCAGGGGCCACAGGGCTCGGGGTCGCCCCGGATCCAATCAGGACCCCCAACATGATGAAGTCACTTCTCCCCCCACCGATCCGTCCGCCCCGCACCATAACTCATGAGTGTGTAGCACGCAAACACACTTGCTACACACTAGTCCATAACTCACACGAGATGGATGCGTCTTGTTCGGAGACAGCTGACCCACCTCTGACCTACTTATCCCAGGAATCATCAACAACAACAACAACAACAACAACAACAACAACAACTGGAATGTCCCCCCCCCCCCTCCTCTCCTTCCTCCTCAGGCTTCTGTCTATTTGAGGCTAACCTCCATTTTCCACCTGAGAAAACCAGCCTGGGGCCAAATCGCTAAGTAAAGATCACAGGGACATGTTGTACAAGGTCGACTCTACTGACTGCCCCCCCTCAAAAAAACCCAGTCTAAACTGACTCTAAACCTACACGGCACCGGAGTGAAACCTAACCCTAACCTTCCACATCAATATAGTTCTATGTCATGTCAATATAGCCAATATACTCTGGGCTTAGTTATAGTGACGTTGGGTGCGATTCCCCCCACAAGCATCAAAACATGATGAGTAGGGAGGAGAACGGGAGTCACGGCGATAGGCCCTCCCATGGGGCCTCATGCTTGCCCATGTCTTTCTCGTCACAGAACACCGAACCACATGAATCAGGTTTTCATATTCAGGATCATTCCCAACACGGCGCTGCTCCCAATGGACACGTGCATTCGGTCAACGCGCTGAATAACTTGTGTGGATTTCACGATAGATTAGCAGTTCAACGCCCTTTTTAAAGGGGTTTGTGTTCAGGACCGGCGAAGAGGGAGGGATTCTTAGAGAGCGTGTAGGGCTCAGTGCTGTCGCTTTGCTAACGAGGGTCTGAGAGGACGCCTCGGGCTGTAAGGTGGCGGGGAAGCGATGCTGAGCGTGGCACAAAGCTATAGCGTCGGAGCTTCAATAATTAACCAGGTCCAGGACCTTCAGACCTGCCCCCCCCGCCAGAGCCGCCCTGCAATCTGTCTCCTCGCCACTCCTCTCCGACTGTCGCACACACTCACCTGCTACATCAAACATGGCCGCCTGCTGCTGCTGCTGCTGCTGCCACTGCTTACTGTACAAGCTTTCTGCGTGTTGCACTCTGTCTCTGTCTCTCATTTGCACACACACACACACACATACTGTACATTGCACACACCAACCCACACGCACACACTTTAGCACTCTTACAGTACCATGCTTTTTATTTCAATGGTGGAGGTGGTCTCTGGTTACAGTACCTGATTTGACAGTGCGGTGAAACTCTGACATATAAACATGAAGGCTATGTTATTACGGCTGTATCAGACACTACGGCTTGAATTATATTTAAAGCCTGGACTTGAAGCTCACTTACACTACAAATCCCAGAGGACTTCAGTGGAGAGTTATCTAGTTATCTGAGTCTATTACAGCAGACCTGGTAATTGCTGGGTCTCTGTGTGAAATGATGACCCACACTGCCATCTGTTGTTCAATGTCAGGAACACATGAAATATCTAGCCACCAGTATTGTGTGGAATTGGAGAAAAATGCATACTCATTCGTTACTCATTCGTTTGCTCATCTTGCAATGGACAAATGAAACAAAACAACAGTTCTGGATGATGAACTTAAACCTTCAGGCTGACACACTGGTTCATCATCTTGTTTCTCTCCCTGCTCCTCCTTCCTCTTCTCTCCATTTCCATCCGTTCCTTCCTCCGGGTTCGATCCACACGACCCACAGGTCAGATAGAGCTGTGATGGCAAGAAAGATACTGTCGGATGTTCTGGGTCCCAGCCACAAACAGATTCATCAATACGTTGGGTCCTGTGGAGAGAGCTGTTGAAAATACGTTGGGTCCTGTGGAGAGAGCTGTTGAAAATTCGTTGGGTCCTGTTTTATTTTTGTTTGAATTGTTTATCACTTGTATTATTGTTTTTATTGATTTTATGTAAAGCACCTTGAGCTACAATTCTTGTATGAAATGTGCTATATAAATAAAGTCTTACTTACTTACTTACTGTGGAGAGAGCTGTTGAAAAGGCTGTAGATGTAAGCCTGCTCGAGGCTAGCATCAAAAACAACACCGCAACAATAAATCGTAGCGTATTAAACATAGATCTAGTTGCCTTCCAATAACAAGAATATACTTTGTGTTTACAGATTAAGCAATTAGCACAATTAGCACTTTCTCAGAATGTTCTGGATCAACCGTGCTCTTCAGGATCTGATACAGCATACTGTATAACGCTTCCCCCTTCCTCCTTCTCTTACACTCGTACTTCCTCTTCCTCATTACCAGTCAAGCAGCAGCTGCCAGTTCAAACCGCTAACGACCTCTCACAGCCGCCATATTGATTATTACATCACAGAAGTCGTTAAAAGTCCCGTTCCACAGTTGTTAACGTACGATCGTTAAAGAAGGCCATGCTCGGACCCACAAAGGCGCTTTCCTCTGGTTAATGGAGAAGGTTCCAGAGACAAAGATCGAGGGCTGAAGGCGGCCGTCCATGGAGGACGCGAAGCAAACTGAGGGGGTGTCGACGTGAGGCTTGGAATACGACAGAGATTTTGAAAATGTCTGCCGTTGTTCCATTGGAAATGATTCATCTTCCTTTTACCCTGGCCTTGGTTTCAGAATAGACTGTTTCCTGAACATTCTGGAACATCTAAGTAAGAACTGTGACACTCTGAGATCTGAGAATTCGCGGAGTGAAACTATTGTAGTTCCTATGTATTGACCAGCTCCCCCCACCTGTCCTGGGAGGGCTATCCCTGGAGAGGTACCCCCGCTGCACCCCCCCCCCCCCGCGCGCGCGCTGCACCCCCCAACCGGGCACGCTGCCACCCGCTGGGCCTGGCGAATGGGTGTCTGGGGGAGGGACGAGGGGGTTGGGGGGGGGGGGGGTACCTGGCAGTGTTCCCCGACTCAGGGCACACCTTGTTTCTGTCTCAATCCACTATAGATTTTTCCCCCTGGCAGGACAATACAATCTCATCTGTGTCGACCATCCGTCACCCTGCTGGTTCACACTGCAAGACAGACTGTGTGAGTGCAGAGAGACAGGGTGAGAGAGAGCAGTCAGACAGACAGGCTAGTGTGTGAATACAGAGAGACAGGGTGAGAGAGAGCAGTCAGACAGACAGGCTAGTGTGTGAGTGCAGAGAGACAGGGTGAGAGAGAGAGCAGTCAGACAGACAGGCTAGTGTGTGAGTACAGAGAGACAGGGTGAGAGAGAGCAGTCAGACAGACAGGCTAGTGTGTGAGTGCAGAGAGACAGGGTGAGAGAGAGCAGTCAGAAAGACAGGCTAGTGTGTGAGTGCAGAGAGACAGGGTGAGAGAGAGAGCAGTCAGACAGACAGGCTAGTGTGTGAGTACAGAGAGACAGGGTGAGAGAGAGCAGTCAGACAGACAGGCTAGTGTGTGAGTGCAGAGAGACAGGGTGAGAGAGAGCAGTCAGACAGACAGGCTAGTGTGTGAGTGCAGAGAGACAGGGTGAGAGAGAGCAGTCAGACAGACAGGCTAGTGTATGAGTACGGAGAGACAGGGTGAGAGAGAGCAGTCAGACAGACAGGCTAGTGTGTGAGTGCAGAGAGACAGGGTGAGAGAGAGCAGTCAGACAGACAGGCTAGTGTGTGAGTGCAGAGAGAAAATTTGAACACAGGCACATACTTGTACACACACACACACACACTAACACACACACACAGTCACACACATGCACAGCCTTTCTTAAACACCTTACTCTTCACCTTTGACAACACTCTCTGACCTTTACCTGGCCCGTTTCACTATGACTTGATCAGGTTCATTCAGGATGGACAAAACTGAGATGGATGCTCAAATGAATGCTAAAGAAAGCACCAACCGTCTCTGGAGGAGGGGATCCCTCACTGAATCGCTCCTCCAAGGTTTCTTCCAGTTTTTCTGGGAGTTTTTCCTTGTCTTCCTTGAGGGTTTAGGTTGGTTAAGGGGCAGTTCTATGGGCGTATGTGAAGCCTTATGTGACATGCTTGCGTGTAAAAAGGGCTATACAAATACATTTTGATTTGATTTGAAAGTGTAGGCTATAAATGTAAAATGCTGTGGTGCTTCACTACCCTCTTCTGTTCAACAATGGAAAAAACCCAGAATGCATAATCCATTTTCTTTGAGGATAATGGCTGTGAATAAAGTACACAATGCATTCCACTGTTTGTAAACATAGACATATTGCTCAAACATACATCCATTCATTTAAATTCACTATGATGACAGTAGTTTTTTTCAGTAACATGAATTATGTCACACTCTTCCTCAGCTGTCTCAAGGCATCCAGCAGGGGGCGCCAGAGGCATATTTATTTGACCTTGACAATGGAGCACAGTCACCTGCTGTTAGGGGTCAGTTACATTGTTAGACTGACACAAAAGGACAGCATTATCAGGTAGGGTAACCATAGAAATCTGTGAGCAATAGCTCTGCTGTAAGTATCGTATAAACATTATGTTTTTTTTCAAACCTATGTTAAAAAAAATAATTTGCGATTGTTTCCTAAGAATATGAATGGAACTTTCACGAGATCGTGATTGTTTTTCTTGTTCATATAAAAGACGTAGTGAGGGCCATTGTGTTTATCCGCAATACTGCTGGGATATAGAGGCTACTATAAATGTAACTTGTGCCATTTAAACTATTATTACTGTATAGTAAGTGTATAATAATCTCTCTCTCGCTTTCTCTCCGCGTTGATATCAAATGATCTCACTGAGACATAACCTATCATCAAGGATATAATATATCATCATCCCTTATCCACACACACACACACACACACACACACACACACACACACACACACACACACACACACACACACACACACACACACACACACACACACACTCATGCACACACACACACACACACACACACACACACATAGAGGTTCCTGCCCCAGTCTTGGCCAGGCACTCTGGTGTCTGATGTGTGACAAGAGTAGAGGTACGGTGCCAGGGGCTGGATATGATGACTGAGGCTGAGGCTGGGGCTGGGGCTGGGACTGGGGCTAGGGCTGGGGCTGGGGCTGGGACTAAGGCTAGGGCCAGGGCTGGGGCTGGGGCTGGCAGTTATTAAAACCAAGAATAGAAACAGGAAATTACGTCATAACGCCCCCAGATGGTATATGGAACACAGGAAGACAGGAAGAGGGTGTTAAAGGGGGAGGGGAGGGTTAGTGCGGTCACAGGTGACTGTCATGTTTAATAATGATTATCACCACGCACCTGCGCCCCCCCGTGCTAATTAACTGGGTTCGCATATGCAAATGAGGCTCTGCCATCGCTTACCGAACGGCCCAATGGAGGAGCTTGGCTTGTTCAGCTGCAGGATTTGATTAGCCTAATGAATGGTCAGGGAGGGCGCGAAGAGGTGGCTGATGGGAAGAGAGAGAAGAGAGGGGGGTGGAAGAGGGGGATTGAGGGAGGGATGGATGGAGGGGGGTAGTTGGTGGAGGAGAAGGAGAGATATCACCAGGGTAACGGGAATGAGAGCAGGTGGATGAGAGGTTTGTTATCTGTGTGAGTTTGTGTGTATGTGTGTGTGTGCCCAGTTTATTTTAGTATTGGCAGAAGTGGCCCTATACGGATGTAAAGGGTGTCGGGGTTTCCGCAGAAGTGGCACTTTATTCCCAAGAAATTATTTTTTCTCCTGGCATCTAAATAAAGTCTCTGGGAGTGTTTCAAATGTCCTTTCTGGTACTTCAAGATAGACACTCAAGTCTGTCGAAAGCCAGGACAACAATTCTGTCCACAATGCCAATCTGTGCCCCATTCTCCAACTCCCGAAGCCACGGCGATACGGAATCCTTCCCTGCCTCTTCCCATGCGTGGCATTCCAAACAAGAGCTCAGCCATCGCAATCTGGAGGGCCAGCCATCGCCCGTACCTCAGGAACAAAGAAAATTACAGTTCAGCAAACTCAACGCCCCCCAATCGGAGCCCCTGTGCGTCGGCGGCCTCACGCCCCACAGATAAGGGAGGAATTAGGGGTCTCGCTTCAGGTTTTACATTTCAATTTAGCTCCGGGCTTCAGAACCATTAGAGGGGCCTGATCCAAACCTGGTCTGTGGGGCTCCCTCATCGACCCCTGCCAAAACACCCGCACAGTCCCCTTATTACCTCCACAACATCATCAGGGAGGAGCCTCCCAGAGTCATCACTGCCCATTAGATTCATATTAGGTCTATTTGGGGCGGGATTGGGGGTGGAAAGGAAGACCTCTTATTTTCGTCTGCTTTGATTGGCTGGTGTGTTCCGATGCTGTTTCAGTGCCTGCCAGCTGGTTCATTTATTAGGAGTAAATAGATAGAGGGAGAAAGAGAGAGAGAGAGAGAGAGAGAGAGAGAGAGAGAGAGAGAGAGAGTAGAGAGAGAGAGAGAGAGAGAGAGAGAGAGAGAGAGAGAGAGAGGAGAGAGAGGAGAGGGAGAGAGAGGGAGAGAGAGAAAGGAGGGAGGCTAATTCCAAAAGGAAGAGAGGGAGAGGCAGAGGAGAGGTAGACAGATAGAATCATTGAGGGAGGGAGAAAGAGACAGAACGAGCGAGAGAGCGAGAGAGAGAGAGACAGAACAACAGATTCAAAGAGGGAGGCAGGGAGAGAGAGAGATAGACAGTAATTGCCTAAGGGGAGGAGTGGATAATGTGTCTGGGCATGTGGAATGGCTGCATGGTCCCTCATCCACAAAGCATGGAGGATGGAAGGTACACTGCACAGGTGCAGAGGATCTGGGAGGCCCACAGGGTCATCCTCTCAAGACTGTGCCAAGCTCGCGATGAGACCATATCATGCAAATGAACACTTTCGCTGTCTCTCGTTGTCAAACGATAGATCGGTCGATAGCAGGTGCAAACAGCTTGGCAGAGTGAAACGGATTCGACGTTCGAAACGTTTCGAACTCACTCCCGTTCGGACTCTTTCTCCCCGTCTAAGTTGTGAGGAGTGACGTCCCGCCGGTGTACCCCTCACGCGTGTGCGACAAACACCAGCCGCCTCAAACACCCCGGGACCACGGAGAAACACCCGGACACCTCCAGCTCTCTCTCTCTCTCTCTCTCTCACTCTCTCTCTCTCTCTCTCTCTCTCTCTCTCTCTCTCTCTCTCTCTCTCTCTCTCTCTCTCTCTCTCTCTCTATCTCTATTGCTCTCTCTCTCTCTCTCTCTCTCTCTCTCTCTCTCTCTCTCTCTCTCTCTCCTCTCTCTCTCTCTCTCTCACACACACACACACACACACTCCCCCCCTCTGTTCAACCTTCTTACCTTCCACTTTCTCTCCTCAAGCCAAACCGCCACCCTGTTCGGCCCCTCCCCCCCCCCCCCCACTCCCCCACCCCCCCAGCCAGGCCTCTGTCCCAGGTCTTCTAAGCCCTGTGCCCTGTGGCCCCTAGCCCTGCTCCAGGACTCTTTGGTGTGGCCTGCGTGTCCCCCTCGACGGCCCCGCCCCCAGCAGCAGTGGTGGCGGGTAGGGAGGGGGGGTGGAGGGCCCAGGCGGTGCAGGAACATGTGGTAGTAATCCAGGCCTGTTTTTACTGTCTGGCTCCGGCGGTGAAAGTGTTGGGCAGGGGGCTACAGGCGGTCTGGAGCGTGTCAGAAGCCGCTGGGATCAGGTTACTCTGACAGGCCAGACAGAGAGAGAGAGAGAGAGAGAGAGAGAGAGAGAGAGAGAGAGAGAGAGAGAGAGAGAGAGAGAGAGAGAGGTGGAGTGAGAGATGGAGTCGAATAGAAAGAGCAAGGAAAAGGGAAGGGTGCGCGTGGAGGGGAAAGGAGGCGGACGATCGAGTGGAAGGTGAGGCAGGGTGAGAGGGAGAGAGAGAGAGGGAGAGAGGCAATGGAGAGACAAGGAGAGAGACAGGGGTCGAGAGGAGATGGAGAAGGGCAGCAGCCCCGGGGCACGACTGGAGGAGAGAGAACGTGAGGAAGGGGATGAGAGAGAAAAGAGAGGAAAGGGGGATGGGGCTGAGAAAACAGACCCAATCTTTGGACTTTTCTGCCCCCCCCCCCCCCATCCCCTAAAAGCTCTTTTCATAAAGCGGTGAATGAGTGCGTGTGTGTGAGAGTGTGTGTGTGTGTGTGTGTGTGCGTGTGTGAACCCAGGCCAGAGGGCTGCAGGAGAGGTCCACTAGAACCAGCCCCAGCTGAGAAAACAAATGGCCTCGCTCTCCTTTCCTCTCCTCCTCTCTTCTCCCTCCATCCAATTCTCATTCCCTTTTTTTCCACAATGGGCATTTAATCAAGTAGGAGGGTTAATCAAAGCCAGATAGCAGCTAGTGACCTCTAAGATATCTCCTCTAATCCTCCCACTCTGCTTCTCATTTCACATTGACCTCGAGGACCATGGCCCTGTCTGTCCACTACTACACAAACCAGAGAGAATGAATAGAGCAGTAAAAAAAAAAAAAAAGGATTTCACCCCCCCCTAAAAAAGGCGCATTTTTGCCCCGGGGAGGAACTTTAGAATCTTCCGCGGTTGCAGAGAGCGATAAAGTTTTACGGCGTACGCGAAACCAACCCTAACACGTCCACGTGTAGCGCACACCCAGCTCGACCTTCATCGAACACGGCTATCTCTACATAACCCACCAAGCTGTAGGTCAGCAACCTCTCCCGTCTGCCGCATCAACGTCGGGGCGGAAAAAAAGCTCCGCCGCGGGACGGACCGAGGGACGAGAGGAGACGCGGGGTTGAGGGTGGTGGACGAGGAGGAGGAGGAGAGACGAGGAGGAGAGTCGAGGAGGATGAGGAGAGACGAGGAGGAGGAGGAGAGTCGAGGAGGAGGAGGAGAGACGAGGAGGAGGAGAGTCGAGGAGGAGGAGGAGGAGGAGAGACGAGGAGGAGGAGGAGAGACGAGGAGGAGGAGGAGGAGGAGGAGAGACGAGGAGGAGGAGGAGAGACGAGGAGGAGGAGGAGGAGGAGAGACGAGGAGGAGGAGGAGGAGGAGAGACGAGGAGGAGGAGGAGGAGGAGGAGGAGGAGGAGGAGGAGGAGGAGAGACGAGGAGGAGGAGGAGGAGGAGGAGGAGGAGGAGAGACGAGGAGGAGGAGGAGAGACAAGGAGGAGGAGGAGAGACGAAGAGAGGAGAGGAGGCGCACGGGGTCACCGGGGGTTACGGTGATATGTTGTCTGCTGCGGTGAATTAATGAGAAGCAGATGGAGTTACCTTTCCTTGATGGAGGGGTGGGGACGTTTGGGGGGGGAGATTTATCAGTCTATGAGATGTCTGCAGACTCCCCCGCCCTGGGAGGATTTAGTACATTCCAGCCCCACGGTAAACCAGGAGGTGTCTGCGGACTGGCAAAGGTTTACTGCTGGAGAGGGGGGGGGGGGAGGAGATTTAAAACTGTGAGAACAGTAATTCACTGAATAGTGAATAAATCACTCTAGTCACACCACACTACAGTATAGGATCCGGACATACTATTGTTTTCTAGAATTTGTTCGTACCGAATTTCAAAATGTCCACCGTGAACTTCTTCGTCCTTTTCATCGTAGATCGTATTATATTCTAATAACCCTCTGACACATAATTACATCGCGGAGAGGGAAAAAAAAGAACGAAAAAGAGAGGGATAATTTCGTCCGTTTCGCATCCTGCAGCGAAAACCTCTCACAAAACAATGGCCAGGCTCTCTGATCCGGGCTCCCAGTGTGATGTCAACCCCATTTGACCCGATCCCAGGGGTTCGGAGGGGGGGAGGGGAGGGGGGTGGGGGGGGGGGAGACCTGGAATCAGAGAGGGCCTCTCTCTTACTTTTATCACTCTAGTGATAATGGCCGTCACATAAAAGGCGACCCGGCGACCCGCGCAAATGCCAGATCGTCCCAATTAGCCGCTATGCATTTCATACAACATGCAGAAGGGCCAAATGTTCCCCAGCTGTAATTATGCACTCACCGCTTGCCCACCTCTGCCAGACCTGCCAGGCAAACGCTAGAGAGAGGGGGGTCGGTCTCTGTGGGTGTGTGTGTGTGGGGGGGGGGGGGGGGGGGGGCTGGTGGTGATGACAGGGTCAGGATGGTGACTTGAGGTGAAACGGCTCGAGGAAACACATGAGAACCAGCTGGGGGAACGGAGGGGAGGGGGGGGGGGTAATGAACCGGTCAAGTTGCTCGACTCGTGTGAGTGGACAACAGTTGTTGTTTTCGGCCGGGAGGTAACGCCAACTGTGACTCGACCGATGTGGCGGTGATAAGAAAGGCTCACCCAAACATCATTCTCCAGTTAGCTCCACCCTGTCCAGTTGTTCCCCTGTGCTTGGTCCAGGTGATGTACAGTAGCTCGCTCAGGCCTGGGCTCGACTACCCCCTGGATGGATACTGTGCAGGCAGGCTCATCCAGCCAGTAGCAGGCCCAGCCAGAGAGAGGCCCAGCCAGAGAGAGGCCCAGCCAGAGAGAGGCCCAGCCAGAGAGAGGCCCAGCCAGGCAGCAGACCTCCCTAATGTCTCCATCCCCTGCACCTGACCCCAGGAGCCTTCGTGGCCAAATTTAGTTTGGAGGCGTGCCACCATGGGAGAGCAGACAGCCCCATTAATCAGAAGGAGCCTCTCCTCTCTCCCCTCTCCTCCCCTCTCCTCTCCTCCCTCTTTCCCCTCAGCCTGCAGGTCAGAGAGTGAGCAGCGCACACGGTCTCATGTACGCACACACACACACACACAGACACACGGCATGATCGGATCACGGAGGGGCCCGATTCAGATCGTCTGACGTAGCGTCCCACACCCACACGGTTGGGTAAACACACGTAGCGGCGTACGCAGAAGCCACGGCAACAGACGCTCTTGGAAACGGCGCACACGTACTGTCGACGCGCGTCGGAGTGGAAAACTCCGAAAGCAAATCGGCCCACGCCCTCTCCCCGCTCCCCTCCCGCCCTCCTCGCCCCTCACACACCTGGTCCTCCCCCCTCCATCACTCACATCCACTCAGGGTTCGGCCCAGACCCATCTCTCAGGTCTGTCGGGGGTCTCCCCCAGCAGCCGCTCCCCGTCAGAGGGGTTACACACAGACCACTACCCCTGGCTCACCTAGCCCATGGGGAGGGGATGGACCCCCCCCCCCCCCCCCCTTCCCCCGCCCCCGCCCTCTTCCCCAGCGCCGAAGCCCTCAGCCGGGGTGAATATGATGGATTGATGGGCTACATCTAAGCCGGAGGATCCTAGGTGGGGATGAGAAGGGTGGGTGCGAAGGAGGAGCGGAGAGAGAGTGAAAGTTGGAATGGATGTGGTTCTGAGATCAGGTTGAATGTATGACTTTTGTTATTGAGTCGGAGAGCGTTATGGAGAGCGGTGTGCTCAGGGGATATGCGCTGGATTCGGTCCAGAGATCCACCTTGCGGTGTCTTCAGCTCGCTGTGTCAGCGGTACTGGGATTTCATATCCGCCAGCTCGTTTGGAATCGTGTTAATTATATATTAACTTGTAATGAATGTTTACTACCTTGTAATTAACTCTTTTGGAGCGTAAGATTTAACATCAAAGCTACAAATAACATAAACAAATTTTGTCGAAATCTCCCTCAGGTTGGGAGACAGACCTCAAGAGAATTACAAGTGTGTATTAAAAGGCCTGTACTCAAGCCATTTGTATGCAGTGTCATTGTGCACTTATCCTTTATAACGACAAACACAGCAGAGATATAAATCATAAGATTCCAGTAGATTAATGAAGGTTACTAAAATCCCCAGATGTTTTCGAGTAATTAGAGCCCTTTGTTTATCAGGGAAACAAGTCACATCAAGAGCACAAACATTCATCGTAATTATTCATTATCTTGATAATTCGAGTGTAGCCACTTCATTTGGCTTCCAATTCATCATGCTAATGGTATGCATAAATCTGCATAATTACTTAAGTTGCCTGTTGGGTAGGGGCTTTACACAAAGTTGACTAACAACAACATTTAATAAACAATGAATTCATAAATCTACGGGAATAAGTTACAGGTGTTGTCGAAATTACATGGGACTCCTGTATTCTGAAAATAACTATCTTGACCTACAAAAAAGATATTAATCACTGAGTTTCTGTGAAGCGCATTCTTGAAAAGTTAGGATAATGTTGCTCTTTAGCAGAGCACCGTCGTTTGCATAACAATTCATCCGCTTATGACTTCATATAAAGGAGCGGGTGCTTTTATGCAGCATTGAAACAACCTCTTGAGTGACATTATTATGATACAGAGTGGTTTGTGCCACAAAACTGTAGTGAGGTCCACAAGACCACACGGAGCCAACATCTTGCCACACCTGAAGAGTGATTCAATCACATCAGAATCAGCCCTTGTGACACCCTCAGTATGCTGATTACCCACCAAACGCCGATGCAAAGGAACCATAGAATGGGGGGGGGGCCTCCCCAATCTACCTAATCAGCCCTCCTGCTAGCTTGCAAGCTTCAAAGGGCCTGATTTAGACAACACGTCTCCAGCGACCATTTGCTATCCGTTTCGGCGGCGATTTGAACAAAGAACATACCTTGATCAGAACTTTTGAGGAAAGTCTTGAGACTTCACCTTTACCACAAGAGTACAAGGTGGAGAATTATGAGAGGGATATTTGTGTTATGTTTGTTACTTTGTTTTAATGTTGTGTTCACTGAAATCTTGATTCTAGTAACAACTCCTTCTTCCTGAAAGATAACCACGTCATTCTTGGTATCTACACGAAGCTATCATAATAAAACAATCATTCAACTATATTTTGTAACTGTACCAAGATGTCCAGAACAATATTTGAACCATCGAATGAACCAGCCAAAGATCAGATCACACCTTTGGTAGGTGTGAAGGAAGGAGGGGGGAGTTGAGAACCCAGCTTCCCCCAATCCACATCTGACCCCAGACGGGTCCTCCCTCGAACTGTATAAAGCCCTAAGATGACCATCAATCTCTGACTCCAGCGAAACCGACCATGGCATGAACGCCATCAGGATTGGCGTTCCAAAGGACGTCGCCAAGCTTCTCCTGAGATTCAACTTCATAGTGAACGCGTCACTATCGGGACGTTTCAACAGAAGGACCAAAAACGCAATTCCAAATGCGACTTCACTGAGATCCCGCAGACTCAGTCACATGACCCAGCGCAGCCGCGCTGTGACTTCAGATTCTTCAAATGGACCTTTGGCGCAAACCGCCCTCAACATCATTGATCAACCCCTGATCAAACGTAACTATGGCTAACGCTCTTTCCCCCTCGACATGGCATTGGCGTTTGCTCTGTTTATGATTTGTAAGGATGTAATCACTGACTGTACAATTTCTGCCTTTCTTTAAGTTAGACCATTTCATTCTGTTCATTGAAACCAATCTCTCATATCAAACCCATAATCCAACTTTTCATAAGATCTGTTTACCTTACTTGAATAAATTCATTGTAAAGATATTTTGACGTGCGTGTTCACTGATGTTACGATTGGCTCTACTCTTAGAACGAATTCATTCCTTAAGATTAGACTGATTATTACGAAGGCTATTATTTAAATATTATTCAATAAGGTTTCCTCTATCCCTTTAACAATAAGAGGTGGTGCCCCAAGAACTACATACTTTATTATAAATTAAGTATTTCTATCTTTAAACGAGCAAACCCCGCTACATAATGGCGCCCCGTGTGAGGCTAAGATAGATTGAAATGAGCAATCGTAACTTTTGTGAAACGAACTGTTAAAATAGAGCGAGCTCTAACTGTATGTAGCACCATGTATTTAATACTACTGTGCCTGGGCTACAGTGGCTGTGTGCGTATTCAATTGTTTTTCGTGAAATAGCTGCTAGTGTGTGTGTGGGACCAGCTAGCTCAAAGGAAGCGGCTAGGTTTGACCGGAGGTACGCGCGTGCTCAGAAACACCGCTGCCCCGACATTTACGTTGTAATCTGCCTCGGCCAGCTCTTCACGGAAAGTAGCATAAGAGCCTTTTATTATAGCCTCTATTTTAATAGTGTAGCTATTTGGTTAAGTGAATTAACCAACCAACTAATACGTTGGTGCACATGTCTAGTTCAGGGAAACAGACAGTAGTGCTTAGTCCTGAAGGACTTTTGTTTAGAAGCAACTAAACAACGCAGTTCTGTACACGTAACCTACCGCCACCACGAGTGTGTGTGTGGGACCAGCTAGCTCAAAGGAAGCGGCTAGGTTTGACCGGAGGTACGCGCGTGCTCAGAAACACCGCTGCCCCGACATTTACGTTGTAATCTGCCTCGGCCAGCTCTTCACGGAAAGTAGCATAAGAGCCTTTACTATAGCCTCTATTTTAATAGTGTAGCTATTTGGTTAAGTGAATTAACCAACCAACTAATACGTTGGTGCACATGTCTAGTTCAGGGAAACAGACAGTAGTTCTTAGTCCTGAAGGACTTTTGTTTAGAAGCAACTAAACAATGCAGTTTCTACACGTAACCTATTATGCCGCCACGATAGCTTGTCGAAAAGAGCATTGACTATTCCCACAGCTAACTGTGTTTTAAAATAACAGTGGTTGCCAAACTAAAGTTACATTATTAGATGCAGTTCATCAATGTGGTTTAGTTACGTTGACTTCAAGAAGCTACTTAGTAACTATAATTGTGTAAAGTATGTACTATAATTACCTTGTACCTTTATTTGTTATTTGTATACGTCTTTGGCAGTCAATTGTAACCATAACCTAAATGAGTTTATTGAAACTAGTTTGATTTAAAAAGATTGGAAAGCCGACAACTTTTCCCTCATCTAGACCCCTAGTCACAAAGCTTCAATTGCTACGGCCATTGTAAGCCACTTCAAGTGCCTCTTTTTGTTTCAATAATTTCCTCTCAACCTTTTTCCTATGTCATGTCATAGCTTAATCACTCATAGCCATGCCAATGTCTGGGGAGGGGGGGTGACATGCTGTTACGCTGCTGTGGTCTTCTCTTGTCTTCATGTCAACAGTTTCATCGACGACGGTCTATGAAAGTTGACATCCGGGGGGATGTAGTGAGGTCCACAAGACCACACGGAGCCAACATCTTGCCACACCTGAAGAGTGATTCAATCACATCAGAATCAGCCCTTGTGACACCCTCAGTATGCTGATTACCCACCAAACGCCGATGCAAAGGAACCATAGAATGGGGGGGGGGCCTCCCCAATCTACCTAATCAGCCCTCCTGCTAGCTTGCAAGCTTCAAAGGGCCTGATTTAGACAACACGTCTCCAGCGACCATTTGCTATCCGTTTCGGCGGCGATTTGAACAAAGAACATACCTTGATCAGAACTTTTGAGGAAAGTCTTGAGACTTCACCTTTACCACAAGAGTACAAGGTGGAGAATTATGAGAGGGATATTTGTGTTATGTTTGTTACTTTGTTTTAATGTTGTGTTCACTGAAATCTTGATTCTAGTAACAACTCCTTCTTCCTGAAAGATAACCACGTCATTCTTGGTATCTACACGAAGCTATCATAATAAAACAATCATTCAACTATATTTTGTAACTGTACCAAGATGTCCAGAACAATATTTGAACCATCGAATGAACCAGCCAAAGATCAGATCACACCTTTGGTAGGTGTGAAGGAAGGAGGGGGGAGTTGAGAACCCAGCTTCCCCCAATCCACATCTGACCCCAGACGGGTCCTCCCTCGAACTGTATAAAGCCCTAAGATGACCATCAATCTCTGACTCCAGCGAAACCGACCATGGCATGAACGCCATCAGGATTGGCGTTCCAAAGGACGTCGCCAAGCTTCTCCTGAGATTCAACTTCATAGTGAACGCGTCACTATCGGGACGTTTCAACAGAAGGACCAAAAACGCAATTCCAAATGCGACTTCACTGAGATCCCGCAGACTCAGTCACATGACCCAGCGCAGCCGCGCTGTGACTTCAGATTCTTCAAATGGACCTTTGGCGCAAACCGCCCTCAACATCATTGATCAACCCCTGATCAAACGTAACTATGGCTAACGCTCTTTCCTCCTCGACATGGCATTGGCGTTTGCTCTGTTTATGATTTGTAAGGATGTAATCACTGACTGTACAATTTCTGCCTTTCTTTAAGTTAGACCATTTCATTCTGTTCATTGAAACCAATCTCTCATATCAAACCCATAATCCAACTTTTCATAAGATCTGTTTACCTTACTTGAATAAATTCATTGTAAAGATATTTTGACGTGCGTGTTCACTGATGTTACGATTGGCTCTACTCTTAGAACGAATTCATTCCTTAAGATTAGACTGATTATTACGAAGGCTATTATTTAAATATTATTCAATAAGGTTTCCTCTATCCCTTTAACAATAAGAGGTGGTGCCCCAAGAACTACATACTTTATTATAAATTAAGTATTTCTATCTTTAAACGAGCAAACCCCGCTACAAAACTCTACCTTTGCCCCATATGCAGATTCATGGCTATGCTTTGTGAAATGAACTCAGTGGAGAAACCAGCTCTATTATGCTGTTGAGATGGATGAGTTCAGACCCCACCACCCCTCACCGTTCGCCACTCACCAATGTTGATCTAATCTAAACAGAATTAGCTGAAGCTTTTCTCATCGAAAACGAACGCAAAGAGTTCAAAACTACTCCGATGTCCGATGTAATTCAATTTGGTGACCGTTTTGAACTGAGAGTGAAGAGCTACTGCAGCCAGCCAGCCACAACGTGGTCAGTGTAGAGACAGGGTTTCCCCGGACAGCACCCAGTCTCCATTTTGTCCTCACCTCAAGTTGTCTTGTCAGAAATCAATTGAAGATCATATCGTGGGTTTTTGCAGTGAGAGGTCAGTCCTTGAAGAGGCGTAAATATTTAATCCCCAGACTAGCGGCAGGGGCTTTTAAAGATGTGTGGTGGACCGTGCTAACTCTCTAGCTGCCCACCCAAAGTGACGGCCCGACGTTTTAGCCCACTTCAGGACCAGGTTAAATCAATTAAAATCTATTATTAATACAGGCTGTGTGCTGACCTTGTGTAGAAGCTCTCTTGAGTTCCAGAATAAACACAGCAAGAAAGAGAGGGGTGGAAAAAGGGAACGGGGATTGAACTTTAACCTTTTAAAGTTTTCAAACTGAGGAAGAAGTGGAGTGACCTTGTTTTAAAACTTTGGAGCCTTTCAACAAAGTTGCTGTCAGGCAAACAGACCTGCGTACAGAACTCACCTGTACATGTAGAATATGTGCTGTTCAAGGAAAAACGCATTTTGGAAAGTGAAACACGAGGAAGTGCACAGCCAGAGCAAGGGTGTGAGATTGAAAGACTCGCAGACATGATGTCCTATGACTACATTTCTGTATCGTTCAGTTATCACAAGACAATGCAAAGAATTGTACATTGCGGATGTTGGAATAGCAAAATAGCACAGCAACCATTTGCAAATAATTCTCTGGGGGGGGTCACCCAGAATGTCTTCAATTATTCTGTGAACCCAAACAGAGCAGCTAAAAATGCTTTTCCAGCCTTTGTGAATCCGTTTTTTTTTTGGTTTTGATACCTCCCTTAAAAAGCGGGTGTATTCAGTGCAGTGGCTGGACAGGATGTTTTTTTTTCGAGATAATAAGCAGAGAGGAGTGGGAGAGGGGGAAGAAGAAGGACCTGCTCACACATAATCACCTCAACCTCACCGTCGTGTCTCTCTCTCTCTCTCTCTCTCTCTGTCTCTCTGTCCTCTCTCTCTCTGTCTCTCTGTCTCTCTCTCTCTCTCTCCAGATGAAAGGAGCCTTCTCGGGGAACATGCAGAATGAAATGATGGAGAGGCTGATAGAAAGAAAGAGGGGAAAGATGAAAAGTGGTTTTGAAGTGGTTCTCTGCATTAGCAATCTTC